>NC_090827.1:61698479-62001509 GCF_028021215.1 Eschrichtius robustus | reverse complement strand
TTCTTTTCCTTCTGAACGCTGGCCTCATTTTGTTATCAGGCTTTTAGAGCTATGGTCCTCACTGTGATTTCCAGAGCAGTAGCATTTGTACCACCTGGGAACTTATATGTGCAAATGCTCACTCTACCCCAGACCTGCTGAGTCAGAAACTCTGGGAAAGGGGCCCAGCAATCTTTATTTTACCAAGCCCTCCAGAGATTCTGATGAAGGCTCAAGTTGGAGATTTGTGGCTTCAGACTACAACCTCCATGGGAGTAGGGCTCTTGTCTGTTTTTGCTCAAAATTGCTACGCCAGCTTCTAGTCAGCGTCTGGCTAATGGTGTGCTCTCAGCAATTGTTTGTTTAGGGAATTAAATATAGAAAACTGAATGCTGAGCAATATTTAGTGGGGAAAGATCCTTTACCAGCATAGCTAACATGACCAGAAATTCAAGTAAACTCTGTGTCATCTATTTCTAGAGTCTTTGAATTTTGACCTCATCAGACTTTCTACTGAAACATTTTCAGTGTGTATTGGGCAGACAGATGATCTTGTTGTTTTTTAATGGACTAAAGTGATAAAATAGGTAAATGTGGAGTAGATAAATTTTATTGTGAATAACAGTCATATTGGTATGCTCAATGACTGTTACCAACATATACTCATTGAAAAATATCTGATAATAAAGCTTAACGACCCTTTTCACTAGTCTGGGGGTGATATTATTGACCTTTATGTAAAATTGTGATATCCAATTTCTCACAATAAAAATGAATTTTTACTAGGTCACCAGACATGAATAATGGGAATGTTTACATAAATTTAAAAGAAAAACTCCCACATAGAAAAAGATTCCTCATTTTTAAAGGAGATGGTCCTACACATGTCTCCAACTTTTTGCCCTGGCTTATTTTAAAATCCTGACTCCTATCAAAGTATCTCAGGGAGGACTCCCTTATCCGTTATTAAAGACAAAAGTCCAACAGTCTTCAGAAGAGTGGTGCCCTGTCTTTATACACCTACCGGCAGGGCATGCTGGGGCTCGCAGTGTTTGCGTCAGTTCCTTTGATCCAGAGAAGACCCAGGCCATGGACCTGGGCAAACATTGCCCTCTGGTTCTGCCCTCCAGGTAGGACGCAGCCTCTGGAACACTGGCTCTTTGTGCTGAATTTGTGCTCAGAGGTGCAGGTGGCTGCTTTCTTTGTTTCAGCAAAGGGTACCGGCCAACATGCTTGGCAACAGGAACTGTTTGGAGTGATGCACTTTCTGCTCAAATTTATTACATCTTGCTAATTAAAGTTAGTTAGTAAGGACAGGAATGCACATGTGCCTTGTGGCCACTGTTGGAAGAGCTGCAGCCTGCAAGGGTTTGTATTAGGTTCCTAAGTAGGAGAATAAAAAAATCTAACAAGTTCCGAGAGTGAAATCTGATCTACATTCTAAAACTGGATTTGAACTCCTTTTTCAAATTCAGGATTGGCATTTGCTCACCCCTAAAATGCCCTGATTTTAGCCTAAGACTTGAAGTGAAAGAACTTTGAAAGCAACTATAGGGAACCACTCTTTTTTTTTTTTTAATACTCAGCTCACTTAGAATATTTACCATGTGAAGCAACGGAGCAGTGACAACCCCAGGCAAGGAAACAGCAACTGGAATTTTAATCATTTGAGCATGGAGTTAACTTATGCCAACACCCTTCACTCAGGGAAGTTTCTAAACTCAGAAAATTCTTATCCAGGAGTAAGACATAAATGTTATATTACTTACTGTGCTATTAAATCAATACCTCTTATTTCATGGATCATATATTTGCTGAAAGCAAAATTTTCATTAAGGAGAGTCTATTTTCCTATTAATTTTCAGCATTTTCATGTATTTCTGTGCATGAAAATAAATATCCCTTAATAAGTTGGTGATTTCTGTCTTGCCAGAACAATGTCTGTCACAGAATGGGAGCTGAATAACTACTTAAGTGAATAAGTGAAGAATGGAGGGGTTTATGACAAGCTGGATATCATAGGTAGTCAATGGTATCATTATAATTTTTGGTGACTATTTTGTAAAGATTTCCCTGAGTTCCAGAAATTTTGTTTATTTCAGGTGGGCAGAAGTTCTCAAACTTTAAGCCTTTCCTCCTCTGAGCAGTAGTTTCTAGACTCTAGTAATACATCAGAATCACCTGATTAGCTCTGAGGCGGAGCGCAACATCTGCATTGTTAATAAGCATCTTGATCGGAAGGCAGGTGGCCCCTGGACCATATTTTGAGGAATGCTATCTTCAAGTCCAGTGTTTGCGTAAATGCTATATTATTTTTACTTTACCACCTGGAATGCCAATAATACATGGATACTAGGGTCTGAAAGGGTCTCTGTGGTATAGAAGATAAACTGCAAGTGCCCAATTCAGTCAATTCAAAATATGACACAAAATAAGGGTCACTAGAAATGCAGACACTTTGGAAATATCCTCCTCCAGAATATGTGGTTTCATTTTAACATATTTCATTGTAGGCCAGTTATAAAATGGGAATGCATATAGGTTCTCAAATTTTGTTAGTTTTCTTTCTCTTCTTATAGTCTAAATGATTAGAATGTATGTATAAAAATATTTTCAGCGATTAAAAAGTTACAGAATGCTGGCTTCAAGGCTATTTTGTGGGAAAGTGATTGATACAGACTGGCTGAGGGCTATGGCTGTGCTGTCCAAAACTAATTATTCATGTACTGCTTTTATGAGTTTGGCTAACTCCAAGTATAATCTGTTATCACTTAATATTTTTCTAGTTGATGTTTCTCTTTTTATATATTTATTCAACAATTATGTATTACTTATTGCATTCATATTTGCAGAATTATATATGAAACACTACCCTCTCCCCTTAAATTTTCAGTCTTACTTGGGGAATAAAATAAATAAATATAATACATTAGAAAGTGAGAGTGTTCTGATAGCATGAGATTCTGGATGGGTGTTTTCATTAGTTACAGGACCCATGGTTGTGAGTGACAGAAACCCAACCAAGTTACTTAGTAACTTGGTTACTAAGTAAGCTTTTATCTGTCCTGAGCAATAATGTTTGTGAAATCAAAGATTTCATGTGCTACTTACATTTTTCTAATGCTTTCCAAGAGTGTTCAAATAAAAACCAATTATTCATGTTTAACCTAAAATCATCTCATGTATCAAGGCCATACAGGTACCTCACCTTGGGAAAGAGGATGCAAAAGATACTTAGGTCTTACCTTCAAGGGGCTTACATTCTACCTTGGGAAACCAAGCATCTGTTATGAGGCAGTAAAGACAAGGCAAGAAGCCTTAAGCTGTTGGTGGGAGAGACAGATCATCAAACTATCTTAGAAAGCTAATTTGTAACAATAACATTAGACTTACTTGTATACTTTGATTCAGTAATTACACTTCTGTGAACTAGTCCTTGTGTATTCAAAATATTGGAGCCATCTTGAAGGTCAAAATTAAAGGAATTATATTATGACATTTCTATATTGTTGAGTGATATAGTATCATTAAAATCATCTTTAGGAAGATTATTTTAATAGTATGGGGAAATATTTGTAATAGAATGCCAGGTGTGTAAAACAAGATATAGAATGATCTCAACTATATAAAATAAAATCCTTAGAATATGGAGAATATGACAAAATTAAACAGTATATTTTCTGAGTACTAAGATTATGGATAATTTTATTCTTTCAATCTATATGTTTCTATATTTTCTCAGCTTTTATAATATAAATATATAAAATACAATAATTTATAAAATAAACATACTTTCATCATTAGGAAGTAAACATTTTAAAAGAACAAATACACAAGTAATTAACAGGCTAATTAAAATCTTACTGCAGTTCAGGGAGGATTTCATGGGAAAAGTGAGGAACTGAGACTGGGAAACTATAAAATATTACAAAGGAAACAAAAGTTGACCTGGTAACCACCAGTGTATGGAATAGGTGTTTATCTCAGTGAAAATTCTTGATTTTCATGCTGTGATTACACAGATGAATAAAAGGAATGTGGTGTCCAGGATGAGAAGTTACCATCAGCTGCTCATGGCTACAAATGAGATCGACATGAATCAATTAAGAACAGAACAAAGAGCTTCATGAAGGCGGAAGAAAGCTGTTCTAGAGAAACAGAGGATTCAAGGACTGAGAATAAAGAGAAACACATGTGAACACATAGCACGATTGGGAAGAACAGGACCACCCCTTGGAGCAGACATGCGTTAGGGAGGGCACTGGGACTTCTCTATGACATTTGTCTTGAGGTTTTATAGGGGAAGAGAGGTCATGGAGATGCCAGTGAGTGCAGAAGGGGACTGTGAATTGCTATTTGGATTACGTGGTGCCTGTTTAGGGTGTCTTTTTAAGCCGATCATAAGGGTAAATCTAAAGGTTTTGGTGAGAAAGGACCTTGCTTCCTCAGGAATCCAAGAGGCGAAGAGCAGCTGTGGAGCTGAAGTAGATGAAAAGGAAAACGATTGCAACCTCAGACTGAGAGGTGGCCCCAGGAGTAGTTTAGCAATGTACTGAGGGCGGGGCTGGTGGGAGATGAGAATCAGGATTCCATGGGCTGACCTGAGTCAAGCAGAGTTGAATAACAGGAAAATACGTACAAGGGTTCGTACATTCTTCTCTTATGCCGTGTACTGTTTCTTCTTGAAACTTCCCTCCCAGTGTGGTAAATTTGTTTTCCTGGCTGGTTAAACTTACACTGCACAGAAGGCATTTACGCAAAAAGGAACACTGGTGTAGACCCAGGGCTACTGTCTTTGGAGACACCTTTGTTCAATGTTTCTGTAATTTTCTCTGGGGGAGGCACTGTGGTAGGGGGACCTTCTTGGGGCTGTGCTGGGCTCTTACCCTGTTCTGCCCTTTCTGTCACTCTCTCGTGAGCCTCTTCCCTTTTCTTCACAGCCTCTCCCATCTTCTCCGTCATCCCTCTATCTTGAATCTCATTTGCCTCCTGCTTCTCATGCAGATCACTCACATGCTTTTTTTCATCATTTTCTCTTCCCAAACCATCACCTTTCAGGTCCTCTCAACAATGTCCGTCTTGTTACCATGTCCATCTCTTACTTCTCTCTAGGATCTTTCTGTCTCTCTTCCCTTTGGTTTCATATGGATGTTACTTTCTCTGACTTTCATTATCAGTCATCTGCACTTATTTTAAAAATTAATTTCTGCCTTTCATTTCAATTTCCCATTTTCTCAACTTCGCTCTTCTCCTTGTACCTCCAGCAGTATTTTAGCTACCTTGACATCCCAAAGTGGTGTTTTCTGTACTCACCCACTCTATCACTGCTCCTTCTCTCTGTTCAGTGCCCACATTCCTTCTGCCCACTTTCCATCCGATGCACTACTGCCTCGCCTTGTTGTTTCCTACTTTTCCTTTCACTCTTTTCTAACCCTGGACCTTGAATCTTCTCTATCGCACTTATTCCCTTGGTGATATTAGTCAGTCTCAAATGTAACTTGTCCAGGACTGAACTCCCGATCTCCTACCCCAAACCTTCTCCTCCTGTAGTCTTTATAATGTCTGAAAGTATTAACTCCATTCTTCCTGACCCAAATCCTTGGAATCATCCTTAATTGTTCTCTTTCTCTCATACCCACATCGAATCCTTCAGGAAATCCTATTGTTCCTTCCTTCAAAGTATACCCAGAATCTGACCATTTTTTCCCACCTCCACCGCTGCCACCTTGGTCCAAGCCGCCATCATCTCTACTCTGGACTATCAGCTCCTCGATAGTTTCTCTGCTTCTATCCTTGTCTCCTCTTCAGTCTGTTCTTAAAGCAGCAGCCAGACAGATTCAGTAACTCGTGTACTCAATAATCTTCAGTGATTTCTCATCTTGTAAGTGGGAAAGACAAAGTCTCAGTGGCCTATGAGGCCTTACATATTCTGGTCCCATTCTGTCTCTGACCTCACCTTCTCCTACTGTCCTCCCTATGTCACTTTCCCATACCAGCTTCCTGCACCCTTACAGGCGTGTGCCTGCCTCGCGGCTGTGAACTTGGTGTCCCCTTTCCTGGAAGGGGACCTGGGAGGCTCCCAGCCAGATACCCACACAGCTCACTCACTTCCCTCCTTCAGGCTTTTCCCTACTGCCACCTCCTTCCTGAGGCCTTCCTTGGCCATCTTATAAGAAGTCATAACTCACTGCTCTCTACCCGCCACAATCATTACTCCCCTTCCAGCTTTATTTTTATTCTTCATATCTTTCAGCACCTAATGGTGCATCTTGTTTTACATTTATCCTACATTTTGACTGCATCCCTCTTTTAGGAGGCAACCCCATGAGGGTAAGGGTTTTGTTTCATTCATTACTGAACGCTCAGGGTCCACAGGAGTATAAACTGCTTTTAGGAAGCAGTTTATAAGTATTTGAGGAATGAATGAGTAACTCATCTATCTTTTACTTCCTGCCTTCTTCCCACCTCTTAGATTTCATGCTTATCCTCCAGCTGTGGCTTTAATTCCATTTTTGACCATATTTGTTCCTTTTGCTTTCCTATTGTGCAATCCTGCGTCATTAATACTACTTTCCTCTGTCATTTATTTGGCTTTGTTTCTCTTCCCTGTAAGACATGGATCACATTCCAGGGCGACTTGTTTTTTTTTCTTACCTTTGCGTCTTTCCCCTCTTCAGCTTCTGCTCTAGCTCAGCCGGGTTCATCTCTTATCTGTACTCTTACAGTTTTCAAATCCCTGCTCTATTATTCCTAAACCAGCATAAGATGCTATCTGCTGTGTATAAGAAAATAGCCATAGCTGTTGTCCATCTATTGCATAATCTAACATCAAGAGGGAAACAGTAAAAATGAAGTATGTCCTGAGGAGCAAGGGGGGGAAGGAGAGGCCAGGAAAGCCTGGTTTAGGCCCATAGGCGAATTCTTTGGATATATTATTTATGAGGAGCCTCGGATCCTTTACTTAATGCTGCTCCTGAGAACTGTGACAACTATTAAAATAGAAATTTGGCTCTTGGTGAAATTAGACCACTATTTATGAAATATGAGTGATTGTTCCATGATAGGCTATGGCTTTTCAGTCTTTAGGAACATATTCAATTTCTAATTCAGTGTCTCAACTGATGATTCATATCACTGATCTTGTGGATCATACATCTTGCTTTTTTTTATTGATACACATTTAGACTTTATTATAATACCTATGGAAGACCCAAATTTAGGCACTCTTTATATCATATTTTCTGAAATATTTTACAAAGCCCTCATAATTTTTATAACATTTAATTCACTGGGTTCTCTTTGTAGCAAATGAGAAAAATTAGAAAATGTAACGATGCCATTTTCCAAGTTTTTCCAATACAGTTAAAGCTTTCAAAATGAAGCTTAGAATGACAAAATGCATAATACACATAAGGTGTAATCCACAAATGACTGATAACTAGAATAACATATAATACAGGCGTACAGTTACCTGGTAATGAATGTCCTCTCATTGATGAAGATCCAAGAAGAGGACTGGTGAGCCATCATAGTCATTTTCTCCCCCTTTTTGAGATCATCTGAGGCTACCCTAAAACATTAGAATAATATTAATGATATGTTCCTGTGATGCATTCATAAATTAGTTTCTGCCTTAAACTGAAATTATTTGTTGTGTCCCTATTGTGTAAAAGTATTTTGGGGAGAGTATTTAAGTAGTGTCTTTTGTATGGGCATGAGGGTTGGGTTGGGGGAGCCGGGAGGAAAGAGAGCTTTCTTTTTACCATGTGTCTGCTCTGGATCTTACACTCTGAATGTGGGCCATTTGATGGATGTTATCTCATTTACTCCTCAGACCATGCCAGCGAAGTAGGGGTGTTATTTCCATTTCACTTAGTAAGTAGTGGAACAAATAATTTGAAGCAAGGTCTGAATGTCTTTAGGGTTTCCTCTTTTTTTTCTTTCCAGAATTGTTTTTGCAGCTTGAAAAGGGTTTGAGTTTCTATAAATTTGTCTGTTCTAAGATTCTTTTAAAAGATTTTTTTCCTATGTCAAAGGGAATTAATTTTGAGGATAAGTTCAGAGTTCTAACTACAACTCACTTTGAGTGGGTTTCTAAATGGCATCCTCTAAACCTGCTTTTCATGGTTATTCACAAGATAATTTGTTTTGGGAACAAGTAATAATGTGTTGTTTTTTCCCCGTCCCCTTCCACCCCCTCCCCTGCCTCCATATAACTTTAAGATGTTTAGGTGTTTTACTCCATTCTTATTACTCAATACATGCTTTTGAGAAAAATCTATTTTATTCTCTTTTGATATCAGTTTCCCATTTTAAACTGAAAATTATATTCTGCATATAATTTATGGAAAATAGTAGTAAAGGAAGAGGAACATATAATTTAATTTTGACCATCTAAAGAAAGATGATAAAGAGGGCATATGAAGAAGTACTAGATGAGCCAGAAATACGTAGCTTGACATACGGTTTTCCCCTTGGTAATCAATTCAAGAGACTGACAGCTGTGTGATAGAGAAGGGGAGAGAGAAAGGCAGACAGGGGTGGAGCAAGATTTCTAACAAAGGACAAAACAAACTGCAATGTTGGCCCATGAAAAATGCTACTGATTTGCAAATTTATAAGTGAAATCCTGGACCAGAGATGTGCTGATAATCACTTCCCAGTTCACGGCTGTACTAGCCATACTCCCAGCGATGCAGGGACCCAGTATGTCTGAATCTGGCGTAACTCCCTTTATGAGGAGTCCTATTTCTGAATTTTTAGTATCTGATTTGGAATACACGCTAAGAATTTTCTTCATTTTTCAATTTATCCACGGTTCCAATACTACCAGGTTTTAGTGATTTAAAATTTATCCTCCTGCTCCATCTCTCTATAAATGCATAGATGGGCTTAGGGTGTTGGAAGCTGCTGTTTCCTGGTGCAGAGCTCACGCTTTATTGAGAAGTGTAAAAAGGAAAAAAAAGAAGGCCCATGAGGAATTCCGTCTAGTTGAAATAATGTTTCTGAAGCCTTCCTGATTTTATATTTTATAGTAAAATTTCTAGATACTTTTGAGAAAAAATTACCTGTCTCCCTGTTATATTTGTAAATAAAATTTACAAATTTTATTTGTAAAATAAAATTGACTTGTGAAAAAAATTCATTTAGTTTTAAACTTCTGTTTATATAGCAGCTCAGTGTTATTTTCTTTAAAAAGATATTAAATTCCCAAAGGCTTATGTGATCCAAAAAGAGGCATGTTGCAATCATTGAAATTTTGGGGGGCAACATGATAATACAAGCTAGCTAAAGTAGAGAAGAAATCCTAGGGCAATGTTTGGCGGTGTGCAGAAAAAAGGAAGATGTACTGTGTAAACTGAAAAACTAGAGAAACTGTGGCCCAAGGCAAGGAAGGATCAGGAAGTTTGGTAAGTCTGTTTTTGGAGTATTTCTAGAAGAAATTCTCTCCTGTATGATTCTGTGCAAGGGAACATATTCCTTCTATTCCAGCAAATGAATTCAAACTGACTGAACCCTGCCCCATCTCACAAACACAGCTTGAAGTTACCAGGCAGCCAAAATCAAGCTCTGACTTGCAGGGTTGATTAAGTGTGAAGTAACATCTTTCCAGTCTCCTTCAGGCTCCGGAAACTGTGGTCAGACATGAGTAATAACCTCCTTTATGTCTTCATATAAATGGCATTAGGGTGTGACCAGAGATTTTATATAATATTTTCTAGTCATTCCACTTTGCAGAAATAGAATATTTAATTATCATTGCTTCAAGCCTATAGAATCATAGGAGCTATAGCCAGGATAAAAAGGTAGGCTAGAGAGAAAAGTTCTGTTTTTTTTCTTTTAACATCTTTATTGGAGTATAATTGCCTTACAATGGTGTGTTAGTTTCTGCTTTATAACAAAGTGAATCAGTTATACATATACATATGTTCCCATATCTCTTCCCTCTTGTGTCTCCCTCCCTCCCACCCTCCCTATCCCACCCCTCTAGGTGGTCACAAAGCACAGAGCTGATCTCGCTGTGCTATGCGGTTGCTTCCCACTAGCTATCTATTTTACGTTTGGTAGTGTATATATGTCCATGCCACTCTCTCACTTTGTCACAGCTTACCCTTCCCCCTCCCCATATCCTCAAGTCCATTCTCTAGTAGGTCTGTGTCTTTATTCCCGTCTTACCCCTAGGTTCTTCATGACCTTTTTTTTTTTTTTTTTCTTAGATTCCATATTTATGTGTTAGCATACGGTATTTGTTTTTCTCTTTCTGACTTACTTCACTCTGTATGACAGACTCTAGGTCCATCCACCTCACTACAAATAACTCAATTTTTTTATTTTAAAAAAGAAGGGGAGGAATTTCCTCCTTTTCCTTCTGAAGCAGGTCGTTTTGATTTTGGTTGGGGTAAGCTGTGTGAAAGACATTCTATGTTTTCTTTCTCCAGGAGAATACCAGCAAAAAAAAAAAAGAAAGAAAGAAAGGGAGAAAGGAAGAAAAAAGATAAAGAAAAGCTATCCTCACAATATCCTGATGCATAGTTTTTCCTTATAGTGAGCTATGAGCACATCTCAACAGGCATAATGTAATATTCAAGCTGTAATAGTCAAGCTGTAATAGTCAAGCTGAATGCTTGACTAGTTTCCCTTTATGCTTTTACCATTTTGATCATCACATCATCTTGTTCACAAACCTTCTTGGGATCTCGTTCTTAGCAAATATAGCCCAAGTCTCTTAACCTGACATTCAGGCTTTCTGCAGTTTCACCCAAACCTACATTTCCAAACTCAAAATTGAAGCTTTCTTTAAAACCAGGGCTTCTAGTCTAATGGAATCATGTGTCATCAAGTCTCTTCTCACTATTTCCCTTTCCCTCATCATTGCAGGTTCTAGTATCTGCTCAAGTGGGATCGTCTCTATCTCCCCATGACCTGTTCTACACTGCTGTGATGCCGCTCTCTGCTGTCCATTGGTATTGTCATGATTGATTTACACCTTATCTAATTTTCTACTCATATCCTCTTGCTCAAAGAGTGGTGCCCCTCTAGTTGGGAATGTCATCCTCTTTGATAGCACATCATTGGAAGGGGGTTTTGTGGAGGACTCATGACAGAAGAGACAGAAGCTTAGCCAACCAGGCAAATTAACTGTATAGGTCAGAAGCTACAAGGGCATTTTAGGCTCCCTTGGGACAGAGACACAGCAAGCTCCAAGAGCCCAACAAATCCCAATTACTCAGTCACAAGATTTGGTCTGGGCTGTTTGGTTATATAGCCTTTGCTCTTGCTTCTAAAACCTGAGTTTTGCCCCTAGACTTTGTCATTCTAATCATCCTCAAAAAGAGTTACTGATGCTCCCTAGTGAGGTCCACCCCCCCCCCCACACCCCCAGGTGGTCACCTTGCTACCCAAACATAACTTCTCCCTCCTGGATCCAAATTATTTATCATTATTTACCATCTATTCTTTACTTCTATACTTTTATTTCTCCTGTACCTCTCCTTTCACATTCCAGCACCCTGTATCTTGCCAAGTGGTTCATTTTCTCTCCTCATTTTCTCTGCCTCTTAGCAGCAATTGACAGAGTTGGTTGTCTCCTCCTTCTGGAACACTTTTTTTGGAGACTTTTGAGACAAAACAGCAATCACACAACCTTACTTTATTTCCTTGCTCTCACAGGTCTCAACTTTTTAGTCTTCTCTACTGCTTCCTCCTTTATATAAAATGCCGGCTAGTTCTAATAGTCTGTCCTCAGCCATCCTCTTTTCTCTAACTACACTTTCTTCCAGTTAATCTAATCCAGTTCCATCCCAGCCTCTCTGCTGAGCTCCAGACTCATGTCACTGCCTACTTTATCTCTACTTGGATGTCTATCAGGCATCTCAGTGTCAACATGGCCAAACCAGAATCACTGACTTTCTCCCATGCTCCAGAATTCCCTCCTTCACAATTCTTTCCAATCTACCCAACTGGGCACCAAAACTAAAACTCAGTCTTATTTTTTCCTCTTTCATCATAACTAGATTCCAATCTGAAAGTAAGTCCTATTGGTACCTCCAGTAGGTAACTCCAAAGCTTCTGTTTCCAATGCTACCACTCTGAGCCAACCCACCACCATCTTTCTCTTGGATTTTTGCATCAGCCTCCTGACTTGTTTCCCTGCACCCACATCATGACCCATATTCCATTCTCCACATGGCATCTAGGATGATAATTTCAAAGAGCAAATTAGATCTTGTCATTTCATGATTAAAACATTGCAAAGACTTCCAAGAATGAACTAGAATAAAATATAACCTCCTTATGATGACCCCCAAGATCCTGTCAATCTGTTCAGTATTCATTCCCTTCATTATTTCCCTCATCGATTACATTTCATCTATCAATACATTGGCCTTCTTTCTGGTTTTCAGTCACTCCCTAAGCTCATTCCTGCCTCAGGGACTTGAACTTGCTGCTCCTCCTACTTGGAGCACCTTACCTCAGACCTTCACGTGGCTGCCTGTTTCCCATCACGTGGATCTCGGTCCCTGGGTCTCTTCTCTCAGAGGTTTTCCCTAAGCAATTCTCAGCCAGTCATTATCACATTATTTTCATCTAGGTACACATCAGTATCTGAAAGGATCTTATTTATTTACATTGTCTGTATTCCCCAACTACAACATGAACTGTTTAGGATGTGGGCTTTTTTGTTTGTTTGTTTGTTTACCTGTGCACATCCAGTTCTTAGAATTTTGCCTAGAACATGGAAGGGATTTAATTAATATTTGTTGAGTGACTGACTAAGTGTCAAATTGTAGCTGTGACCCAAAGGACTAATTACTATTAATAAAACTTTTCTTGACCTCATAGTTAATATGATATTTTAGCTGGGACTAGAAGTCGGGGATATTTTGAACTGAAGAAGCACAAAGTGCAAATTGACAGTGATGGGCTGAAGAATCATGGCAGTGGCTTTCTGATTGGCTCCATTCTATTTGTGTTCACAAAAAAAAATTAGCTAAGGTATCATTAAAGATAGCAAAAATCGCTATGTAATTATATTGTCAAACTCATGATCTATGCTGAAGCAAATCATAGCTAGCTTCAGAAGATGTGATTAAACAATTTCAAAAGCCCTGGGACTTCCCTGGTGGCTAAGAATCCACCCGCCAATGCAGGGGACATGGGTTCGAGCCCTGGTCCGGGAGATCCCACATGCCATGGAGCAACTAAGCCCATGCACCACAACTACTGAGCCTGTGCTTTAGGGCCCATGAGCCACAACTACTGAGCCCACGTGCCACAACTACCGAAGCCTGAGCGCCTAGAGCCTGTGCTCTGAAAAAAGAGATGCCACCATAATGAGAAGCCTGCACACTGCAACGAAGAGTAGTCCCTGCTCACCACAACTAGAGAAAGCCTGTGCACAGCAAGGAATACCCAGTGCAGCCAAAAATTAATTAATTAATTAATTAAAAAAAAAACAATTTCAAAAGCCCTTACATTATTCTCTGACCCTAGAAATAAGGACAGTTGAATGGAAATTATGAAAGAAAAATGAAAATAGGATAAAATTTTTCTTCATAAGCAGTATATGCTAATTGAATAGGAAATAATATTGACCATGTCTGAATCCAAAAGTTGGCTAAGCAAAATATTCAAACAACTGAAATACCTGAAAGGTAAAAATGTGATTTAGTAGAAGTCCCATTTTATTATTAATTGCTGAAGTGAGAAATAGATCTATGAATTCCAATAGTTTCCCTTTTCCATTCCCATTAACCATGATTCACTGCAAATTAAAATCTGGTAATGCCTTTGTGAATATCCTCTAAGTTATAAAGACTTGGTAAATTTAAGAGTCTGAGCTAGTTACCTCAAAAGGCTTAAGAGGAGGATAATCAGAGGTTATGATTAGCATAAAGATTTATTAACAAAAGAAAAATTACGGGTGTAGAAGCCTAAGGGTCTTACTTTGAATGTTCACAATTATTTTGGTAGAACAGAACAAACTATGACTTGAGGAGGAAGGTAGTTGTTAAAAATCTATATACTTTACTGGGAGGGATAATCACAAAGGGCTCTCCCATCCTGGGGCCAGAGCTTATTACTTAGATTGTGTATGAACTAAGATCACTTATTTAATGTTTGGCTATTCATTTTTTAATTATGTCCAGACAGAGTAGAGCTCAAGAGATATGGAATTAAATAGGCAAGTAATTAAATCCTGGAGAAAGAAACAGTTCTAGAAGTACTAGGCAGGTCTAGGCTGAAACAGACCTTGGAGGCTCAACAGGGAAGAGAGAAGACCAGGAAGATAGAATCAGTCTGAGCAGGCAGCAGGGTTCAGGAACCTGAGAAAGCAGAATAAGTCAGCACCAGTATTTGGGCAACGCTGAGGACAGAGAGCATCTGAGAGCATCAGTGGTTCACCTCTTCCTGCTCTGCATCCTGCCTAGATGTGGGCTTGCCTGGACTGGCCAGAATGAGGCCAGAGGATGGGAGGTGAAGCCCAGTTAACTCAAAAGGGCTGGTCATTTAAAGTACCTTCCTTGGTCCAAGCATGGATTAATTAAATGGTTGTTTGTTTAAAAGTGGGAAACTTGGCTCCCTCCTTTGTATATCAACAAATATTTCATGAGCTCCCTCTCTGTGCTGCTGCTGTGCTAGCCAGGAAGTGTAGCCTGCATCTGTATCTGCAGCTCCTGATTCCTGAGGCCCCTGCATGCAGGACGTGTCAAAGTGGTCATGATTTTACAACGAACCAAAAAAAATACATGTGCTAATTTCCTTGGGTCCTCCAGCCAAAGAGAATTTCTCCTGCCTTTGAACTTTGATAGCAAAATATCTGCAGCTTTCTAATTACTTACTACTTTCTCTCCCTAATCATATTTTATTTTACCTGATTTCCTTTAGAACAGGATGATTGCTCATTTCATTTTTGTATCTCCTAGAGTGAATGTATATATGCAAGTATGTAGAGAAGACATATATAAAATTATGAATATCTGTATATTCAAGATGTGGAGAGATGTACAAAAATATTAACAGTAAAACTGAGAGCTATGAAATTGAGTGATAATTATTTTCTTTTTGATTTCATATGTACTTTCTAAGTCATATACGAGGAACATATCTTAATAACACACACCATAAAAATTCCAAAAAAAGAAAAAAGAGCAGAGAGTATAACGTTAGAATAGCGAGTGTGTATTTCAATTGTGAATTAAGATTAAAGGCTGTATGCGTGGTGGGTTTTGTTTTAATTATTATTTTTGCCTAAAGAAGCAACGGAAAGTTACAAATATGTATTTACCTCTAAAATAAAGCTGTTTTCTCTAAGCTCTGACGTGGAACCTTGTAGAAGAGAAGAGTAGACCCGTATACAATTACATAACTTCAAGGAAGCAAGACAAAACATCTATAATTCTAACCGTTATCCAATTCTTAGAAAACAGGAAAAGAGTCAAGAAAAGTATGGTTTCTGGTAAATATTTGGCTCCATATTTTTTCTAAAGAATGTGTGTCATTTGCAAAGACGGTAAAAGTTGAGCGTTGGACTATAATCACTATCACTTTATTAAGTGATATTGATTGCAGTTAGGGAATGTTTGTTTTGAGATACAAACAAAAATGTAGTACAGTGCTTGAATTTAAGACAGGATAAACAGGATGAGTATCAAACAACCAGGCTTCTATGTGAGTCTACCATCACCGTCAGTCCAGTGGAATCTAATTTGAAATGCCAAACCTTTAGTATGCTATTGCATATTTACATGGCGCTAATGCCCTGTGCTCCATTCTCCCCGGAGTGCCCTCAGGGAGGTGAGAAAAGCAGGAGCAGTAGGAGAAGCGAGCTAGTTGGAAGGCATTCAGGACTCAAGGCATCTCGCCACCACTCAGTCTGAGAAGGAGCTACTCCATCTGCCGATGGCTTCTTCTGGAATTGCTTCTATGGCACAGCTCAAGAGTCTCTGCTTCATCTGGGTTTCCAAGAGGAAATCGTAAGGTTGACTTCACAGGGGCCATGGCTCAGTTTTTCTTGTTCATCTGTTGGCTGCAAAAGAATCGGCCCTCCTCTTGAGCTCCATTTCCTAGACTCTGGGATAATGATGGCGCTGTCCTTCAACCATCTCAGCTACTTAGATAACACACCCTCATCCCTTAAGAGAGAGACACCTTCATGTTCAACTACTGAAAGCAGTAGTATTGGTTCGTTTGGTACTTGAGATGATGTTATGAAATGATGATCTCACTCTACTTGATAGCTTTAAAAGACTAATTTTTTTCCAACAGATCCAACCCTCTCTAACCCTAGACTTTAATGAAAAGAGAGAACATTCAAAAGAAGTTCTTTCTCAGAGGTTGTATTTTCAATTGACCTTTACTTGACTATTTTTAAAAATCTAAACTTTTATATGAAGCCCATGTATCTCTAACAATCCTAAATTCCCCGTCTGCATTGTATCCAAAGAATCTGTGTAAGTAAATCGACTATTAGCACTAGATTTCTATGTTGATGAAAGGTATAGGATGCATCTTACTTTAGGAAGTTAAAACAAGTATCAAATATGAAACCTTGAATTACACGTTAAAAAGACATATTACATATATGTTGTACTGTTTTAAATGTAACCAGAAAAGTTAATTTTTTCTTAATCACTGCTGGTTACTTCTATCTCTTCTGACTTACCAAAACATTTAATAGTTTATCAGAAAATTTTATAAGCATTAGAAATAGTAGAAAAACATTTGTATACTAAAATAGACTTTAGGAAGATTTATAACTGGTTATGTGGTTAAGTAAATAAATCTCAAATTATTCTCAAATATGGTTAATGGAATTATCTCAGTTGGGGCTAATGTTTATTATTTAGATATATGCCTATTAAGGAATACAAAAATCAAATATTGATAACTTGTTTAAATTCTAACAATATTTATTCAGCATAAAGGCATATTTCCTCTTTGAAAACTATTTAGTAAACACTGATACTATAATTTATTCTAAATAGATTGGATTATTTTATAAGTTTTTAGTTAAACTACACTAAACTCAGTCAAGCCCCGGAGGACAATATAATAGTACAGTTCAGTTTAGTTGGCTTTAGAATTCTATCTCCAATTCTCCAGTCACTATCCCATTATAAGGGTGGGCGGGAGGGGGAACTGGATGAAGGTAGTCAAAAGGTAAAACTTCCAATCATAAGATAAATAAGTACCAGGGATGTAATGTACAAAATGATAAATATAATTAACACTGCTGTATGTTGTATATGTTGTATATGAAAGTTGTTAAAAAGTAAAAATTTGTTTTTCTATTTCTTTAACTTTGTATCTATGTGAGATGATGTATGCTCACTAAACTTATTGTGGTCATCATTTCATGATGTATGTAAGTCAAATCATTGCGCTGTACACCTTAAACTCATACAGTGCTGTATGTCAATTATATCTCAATAAAACTGGAAGAAAAAAAAGTTCCCTTTAGCTCTAAAAACAAAAAAAACCCCAAAACAAAACAAAAAAAACTCAAACAAACAAAACGAAAACACAGTACATACATTGCAGATTTTCAACTCTGCAATTTGAATCCATTAAAACAATGATAATATTAAGCTAGGATCAACTGCAAAGCATTTAACTGTTTTATATTAATAAAATAAAAAGATAAAATGTCATAATTGCAAATACTTTGCTAGTCACACCTACTAAGTTTATTCCTTCCTCAAAGTTATCCACATTAATAAAACCACCAGCAACATTAACCAAAATACCCTTTAAAGAAAAATTCATAAAGTAATTTCACTTCCCTATAATTTAAGTGGTAAAGACCAGCAAAACACAGGTATCATTCGTTTATGTTTCTTTTCCGTAAACACAAATAAAAGTCCATATCACTTTAATACAAACAATACAATATGTGCTACAATGTAAGAACATGAACTATATGGTCTAATTTTATCAAAGTTATTCAGGGGCAGTCTCTCTCATAAATAAAACTCAAAATTGATGGGTTCTACAACATGGGGTTGAGTGTTTCTCTCCTACTATGAAATTATTGTTTCTTGTTAGAAATAACAGATTCATATAAGTGAGACTTCTCCAAAGTAAAAATCATTGAGTAGCAAAAAGTTTGAATTTGCCACCACATACTCTATTGGAAAAGTGGCAAGAAGCCAGATAATTTCATTGCTACTCAGAGGTCATGCTTTGCCCACTTGCCATCTGCTTACGTGTCCTGGACCCACTCACTGGAAACCAGTTCAACTGCAGTACCCCCATACTGTCTGGTCTCACTAGCTCACTCACAGTCCTTGACATGGACCCTTTGGCAGAGCTGCAAATTGCTTAATGCTAAGTGGAGGCACTATGTATAACTATTTATAGAAGGCTTGCTAAGTGTTTTAATTCCCATCAAAGCCCTATTGGCAGATCCTGTTATGATGCTTATTTTATAGATGACAAACTGAGGTTTGGCTGGGTTAAGTAACTTGCTATGGGACAAACCAGTAAGAGGCAAAGCCAAGATTGGAACCTGTAGCTCTCTTGCTTCAGAATTGGACCCTTAACTCATGGACTCTCATTTAATTATGATTATCCTTTCATTGTTTGGGGCAGTCTTAAATTATATCAGAAATCCTTTTCAATTTTGTGTGTGTGTGTGTGTGTGTGTGTGTGTGTGTGAGAAATCTCTGTTGATTTGTGGAAAATAATAAAAGTTTAGCTGAACCGCAATTAAAAAGACCTTTCAGGTCTGCTGGTTGAATGTAACATTGTAACCATAAGGGTACTGAGGGAAAGGGGGAAGTCATACAGGAGTCTAGTATCTTTTCCAGGCAAACCACAATTCCGGGTGAAGAACTTGAGTTCCACATCTGTCAGAAAAGGGAGGAGGGTTTGGTGGCCACACTTACCTTCAAGCCCTCCCCTCTTTTTGCCCTCCCCCCTCCGCATATGCTTACCTTGGTCAGGAAAGGGCGTTCTGAAAAAATCAAAAGGAAAATACCTCCGGGTTTCGGGCTGCTCTGACACATGCACACCTTCAAACTTGGCTCCCTATGGATTTTGCTTTCTAACAACTTGCCCTCAACTTGACCTCAGGGAGTGGATTATAGGGTTTTGGGTTTCCCCTACCCCCATGTTTCACCTGCTACACTGTGAATAGGAGATTTTTACCTTAGTTGTTGAGCTGAACCTGCTGCTGAGAGTTTGTTCCCCTGCTCAGTTCCAAGCTCTGATCATCGTTGGAGAGTCAGTGCTTGCTCACCTGTCCTGGAGGTGGAGCTGGGGTCGGAGACAAGCGCGGGAGGAGGGGCGCACACGCTCCTGCCCGGGCGGGGCTCCCTCTGCGCCGGGCAGTGCCCCGCCCACGAACAGCAAGCCCAAGAAACTGTTAATTATTACTCCTTTTGGCTACAGCAGGGAAGTGTTAGAAACCTGAGCCACTCCCTGTGCCTCAGTGCATGTTGGGAGTGTTTACTTTCTTTCTTCGGAGCCACTGATAGGAACTCCCCTTTGCTCCCTGTCACACACCTTGAGGACAGGTGAATTGACATGCTGGTTAACGCTTTAACCTCTGAACTGGCCGGATTCTAATCTCTCCTCTCTAGTCTGCAGAGAAATAGTCTTCAAGAAATGACACCGACTAGGACTGAATGTCATTATTCACATGTCTTTCTTTTGAAAATTTTCTCTTTTAATCAGAAATTTCTTAATTCCCCCCCTTGTTCTTTTGCCACCTCCTTTCCTTACTGGCACCTTTTCACCCAGAGCGGTGGTTCTCCCACTCAGAGCAAACCAGAGGCACCTCCGTATCTTGCTAAACCCTCATAACCCATGGGCCTCAGCACCTATGAGTCTCTGATCTAGTAGATCTAGGGTAGATGGCGGGTATGTTTTAAATAAGCTTCACAGAAGAATCTGGTACACATCAAAATTTCAAAACTATTGTAATAAAAGTATGCAAGAGGAAATGAATAGTAATTTAGTCACAACCTAGTGAATTGTGTTTGGAGACTGCTTTTCCTTAATACCTCTAATTTTAAAAAAGGCACTAAAGTCTAGTTAACTAGACTTATTATGGTGATGATTTCATAATATATGTAAATATTGAATCATTATGTTGTATACCTGCAACTAGTATAATATTATATGTCAATTATACCTCAATTGAAAAGAAAGGAATGGATAAAGGAACTGACAGTTTAAAAAAAAAAAAAAGAGCTCCCTCTTTGAAAACTACCAAATTTACTTAAAATTAGTAAAATCAGACCCCAAAAAAGGGCACCAAAAACTTAGAGACACTCAGATGACAGATGCTCTGGAAATAGTGCTTTTATTTACACTCACACAAATGCACTTTTTGGTATCTTTGGTACTTTACCTGTTTCCTATGTAAAGCACTTTGATCATGAAAAAAGAAAAAAAGAAGGTTATTTTACAAGAATAAACCTCAGAGCCCTCAAAAGGAATTAAATATAATTCCTACAATGAGTTGAATAGGCAGAGTTGATTTCTGGTGTCCTGTGTATTCAAATGTCAAATTAACAGACTGACCGTCACTCTAGATTTGCAGGTTACATGTTTGATATAGAACTTGAAGGATTCTCTGTGTTCAAAAGGTCAGACAGTTTATCTAGTTAACTTGTCATGTGTGGAGACCAGGGATGATCAGACTGACCATTCCTTGGGCTATTTTAATAAACTGAATAGGCAAATGGGCTTACTGGATCACAATCAAACCTTCTACAACCTCATATATGAGGACAGTGTGACCTGGTATTACCTGTGGGGATTCATTTGATGGCCACGTTGGCCTTACAACCCCCCGTTTGTGACTGCTGGTATGGACTGACCTTTGAATGATGACTAACAGGAGCTGCAGTGTCCACAGCTCTTAGGCTCCAGAATGTCTTTGTTCAAATCCATGCCCCACTCCCATTGCCTGCATTTCTTTATTATCAGTATCCGAGAAACCTTGTTTTGCCTTTTTTATCTGCAAGCATCCTTGAAGCCTTTATTCCGATTACTCGTTTTCAACTGGTTTCCTTTCACTAGTTTCAGTGATTCCTTTTGTTCTGGGGTACTTAACCTTTTATAAGTATGTAATTTTTATTTTGTAATATAAAAAATACATAGTTGCGAGTGGGGGCCACTCTTCATCGCGGTGCGCAGGCCTCTCACTGTCGCAGCCTCTCATTGCGGAGCACAGGCTCCAGACGCGCAGGCTCAGTAGTTGTGGCGCACAGGCCCAGTTGCTCCGTGGCATGTGGGATCTTCCCAGACCAGGGCTCGAACCCGTGTCCCCTGCATTGGCAGGCAGATTCTCAACCACTGCGCCAGCAGGGAAGCCCTGGTGAATGTCTTTATTGACATACTTTCTCTATGGATATTTACCAAAATGCTATTACATTTGCTTATTGTTTTATAACCTGCTTTTATCACATTAAACATATTATGAACAGTTTACCACATGTCAGTCAGTTTTTTTTTCTGCAATATGTTTTTAACTAGCTGCACTGTATTACACCATATGGATATACCATTATTTATTTAATCAGTTCCCTATTGAGAAATTTATATTACTATAAACAACGCTGTAGTAAATGTTGTATGCAATTGCACACAACCACGATTATGCCTTTTAGACATTTCAAAAAATGAAGTTGCCAGATGAAAGGTAATGCACATTTTTATAGAATTTCTCTCAAGTGTCAATTTTATACTCCTGGAGTAACTCTTGGATTATTTTTCTTCTTTTAAACATTTCCTTATTTGAAAGGTAAAAAAATCATGTCCTATTTTAAATATGTATATTATTGATTACCTATAAGACTGAACCCACATTTAGACTGACCCTGCATTTTTGCTTTTTGTTTATTGTACTCTTTGTTCATTTTTTCTGTATTGATTTCTAAGATCTCTTTATATATTAATCACATCAACATATTGTCATATATGCTGTGACTATATTTCCCAGTATTATTTGCCTTTTAATTTTGTTTTTGGTAATTTTTGACCTACAAAAGTTTAAAAATTTAGTTATTAAATTTATTACTATTTTTCTTTATTGCTTATAACTCAGTGTTAAAAACTTTCCCATCCTTAAAGTATATATATATATATATTTTTTCTTCTAGTTTATTTATTTAGAGATTATTTATTTATTAAATTTAACATTTCAACCCATCTGGACTTTATGATGCTAACAACAGTGATATTTAAATCTAAATTAATTTTTAAAAATTATTAGTTATTAACCAAGTAGGATTTATTGAATAATTATAGATTATAAATTCCACAAGGTAAGGACTATGTCTTCTGCTCTGTTTTATCTCCAAAGCCTAGCACATGACTAGCAGGTTCATTGTTAACTCAGGCCGAAGTTTTATTTGTTTGTTCACTTATTTACTTATTTATATATTTAATTGAGATATAGTTGATTTACAATATTATATTAGTTTCAGGTGTACAACATAGTGATTAAAAATTTTTATAGGTTATACTCCATCTAAAGTTATTATAAAATATTGGCTATATTCCCTGTGCTGTCTAACATATCCTGTAGCTCATTTATTCTATACATAGTAGTTTGTACCTCTTAATCCCCTACCCCTATCTTTCTCCTCTCCCTACCGGTAACCACTAGTTTGTTCTCAATATCTGTCAGTCTATTTCTTCAGGCCAAATGTTTAATAGTCACTCGATTCTTTTCTTTCCGTCCTTCCACTCCCAGCAAGTCTTGAAGTTGTATCTTAGTCTCTGCATCTCCACTACCTGCTAGATTAGGCAGTATCACTTCTTGCTCAGATACTACAAATGGCGTCCTAACTGGTCTTTCTGCCTGTACTCTTGTCCCACAGTAGTCCATTCTCCACCTGTAGCCAGTGTAATCTCCTATAAACAAAAACCAGATCACAATGCCACCTTTCATCTCCTTTGCTGAAAACCTTTCTGCCAGTTGTCCCCTGTATCTGGGATAAAATCTAGATCTGAACTCCCTACATCTTTGACCTTACTGATTCTCTGCTCTCCTGGTACTGACTCTCTCTTGCTGTCCTGGTTTGATTTTTGTTCCTGGGACAGACCAAGCTGGTTCTTGCCTCACTGCCTTTGCATTTGGTATTGTCTCTGCCAAGAAAGCTCTGCTCTTGTCACGGCTTCTTTCCTTTCATTTTTTTTTTTTTTTTTTTTCCTCAAATGTTACTCCTCGGAGAGGCCTCCCATGACCACTCTATTTTTAATTTTTATTTATTTTGAACATCTTCATTGGAGTATAATTGCTTTACAATGGTGTGTTAGTTTCTGCTTTATAACAAAGTGAATCAGCTATATGTATACATATATCCCCATATCCCCTCCCGCTTGGGTCTCCCTCCCTCCCACCCTACCTATCCCAACCCTCTAGGTGGTCACAAAGCACTGAGCTGATCTCCCTGTGCTATGCGGCTGCTTCCCACTAGCTATCTATTTTATATTTGGTAGTGTATATATGTCAATGCCACTCTCTTACTTCGTCCCAGCTTACCCTTCCCCCTCCCCGTGTCCTCAAGTCCATTCTCTACATCTGCGTCTTTATTCCTGTCCTGCCCCTAGGTTCTTCAGAACCTTTTTTTTTTTTTTTAGATTCCATATATATGTGTCAGCATATGGTATTTATTTTTATCTTTCTGACTTACTTCACTCTGTATGACAGACTCTAAGTCCATCCCCCTCACTACAAATAACTCAGTTTCATTTCTTTTTATGGCTGAGTAATATTCCACTGTATATATGTGCCACATTTTCTTTATCCATTCATCTGTTGATGGACACTTAGGTTGCTTCCATGTCCTGGCTATTGTAAATAGTGCTGCAATGAACATTGGACCACTCTATTTAAATAAGTCCTCCAGTCTTTCTCTATCACAGTCCCCTGTTTTATTGCATTAATGGCAATTGTTATCACTATCTGAATGTATTTTGCTGTTCTGTTTATTATTGAATATATATTTATTGTTTTGGGTGACCCGTTTGTTTTACATCTCCTCTCATTAAAAATAGGATCTAAGAGAACAGGGACCTTGACTTCTAGATTCAGTGTTCTGTCCTCAGTGCCTAGAACAATGCCAGGTCCATGTCAAAGGCTAAAGAAACATTGGTTCGTGATCAATTCATGGTGGCTTAATAAATATGTGTTGAGGAAAAAAATCAAGATCATATTTTTTCTGATTTGAAGTGATACTTTTATCTAGTACTAAGGGCATATATATTTTAAAACATGATTCTAGAATTTATAATTTTTTCCATTGACCTATCTAGTTATACTGGCATTGGTTCCATATTATTATAAGAGCTTCATAGTACAACTTAACCTCTGGCAGTATAACCTGATCATCATTTATTTCTAAAATTTTCTGGGTTATTCTAGCTTTGTGATACATAAATAGCTGCTCACTATAACATAAATAGTTTACATTTAGTGATTTCATGATTTTCCGTTGTCATTGGCAATTCTCCTAGGCCAGTCGGCTAATCCATATTAGCCAATAATCCAGTTAATGACTTCAGGTCTAGGGGATAAAGGATCCTAAAAGTAGATGTTTTTCTTGTTTGATACTTTATTTTAGGACATTGAAGTGAACGGTGGTTTGACTGCAATAATAGCTCTCATTTGTTCCTGCTTCCCTGTATCCCTTGGAAGGACTTTCTTACACTGGTTCTGGGCTTGGCCATATGATTTGCTTTGGTCAATGGGTCAGTACCCAGTGATGTAAGCAGAGGCTTGAAGACTAGTTGTGCACTGGCACATACCCTTTTATTGCTCTTGGGGCCCTGAACAACCCTATGAACAAGCCTGGGCTAGCCTGTAGGATGATGAGAGACCCTTGGCTCAGTTGTTTTATTATGCCAGCTGACAGCCTAAAAGGAGAGTCAGTAAGCTAACCTGCAGCTGACTGAAGACCCATAACAGAGCTCAACTGAGAACAGCAGAACTGCCCACCTGAGCCCAGCCCAAATTTCTGATCCACAGAACTATGATCTGCAGCAATGGCTGTTGTGTTAAGCCACTAAGTTTTGGGGTGGTATGTTTTAGGGCACAGGTTAACTGATACATCTGGTGTGTTTTTCTCACACATGTACACACAGGCACACATACATGAACATGCGTACACACTAATATATTATTACTTGGAAAGTGAGAGAAATCTTAGGATCACAATGTGTTCTTAATATAATTCTGCTGCAGGGATACAATCACCCATAGAAATGGCACAGAAAAGGAGAAAAAAAGAGATGTGTATAATTAGAGTGGGTCATTTCTACATCCCACTAAATCACTCCTGAAAAATATTTAGAGCTGATTGCAACTGGAAGAAAATACAAAGAGAACAACAAATTGCCTGATTCTAACACTATGACCCAATTGCTGTGGGTCACTCATACCAGTTTGTTTCATAGCCTACACCTTGTTAGGTATCTGAGGTTGCACTGGAAGCCAAGGCTACGCACTAAATGAAGTAAAAAAAGGAAGCAGAGGAGCTCCAAACAATGAGGGGACTCCCAGTAAAAACCTAACTAGAAATTGCCTTAATAAGGAAGCCAGGCATTGATAAGGCAACATGATAAATTACTTTTCCAATATGTAAAGCTTAAAATAAATACATCTTACATTTGGGAATTTTGCCATAGAGATCTTAATAAATTATAATAACAACATTAATTCTCTGGGAAAAATCCCAACATCTCTCTTGAATTTGAAGAATAAACCATCATTTCCTGTTTAAATTAAGAAACATTTAATTGCTTTTTTAATAAAAACAAAGACTTTAGAACTTTGACTTTTTAAAAAATTGTTGAGAAAAATAAGATAAGGGAGGGGAAATTCCCTTCTAAAATTCCCCTAAAAATTTAATTAAAGTAATGCTGTTATTAATGTGCAGGTCATTTAAAAACTTTTATATAGTTGATGAATTTTTTAAAAACCTCACTCTTCTGTAGTTATCGTATATTTTGTACTTATACTGACTTTTGAATCAGGCTCTAGTTTGTCCTAATCATGGGCATAAATGCCACACAACTGCTTTTACAATTTGAACAATGAAAAACATTATATTAATTGAGAAGTGATAAAATAATTTCCATTTCTAATGCATTTTCTTTCTCCTCTGAGAGACAGTTTCTTATCTTCAATATGGACTGTTTTTCAATAGTGTAATGGCCAGTGGAAAGCATTCAGCTTAGTCAGACATTGAAAAATTACTGGAATGTAAGGTTGATCTAACTGGGACATCTGTCACCCCATTGATCACAAGGGTTGATATAGCTGATCTGGCTGGCTAGGTGGTGTCCCCTTTCTCCCTCACCCCTCCATGAATGTCCCTCCTGCAGCTGCATGCTCCCCTAGGTGAAAGAAGGTGACCTTCCTCTACATAGGCAGACTGTTCTTTGGTCAGGGGTATATGAGTAGCTGTGCTCCCCTGCTGGAATTACCCAACAAGCTCTCAAGGTGCATTTATAGGAGAACATAGGGCAGTCATGTTTTCAAGACTCCAGACACATCTGAATGAGGCACACATGTAGCAGTCTGCTTTTCTTTTCGAAAAACAGAAAAGGAAAAAGAAAAATTACATTGTGCCAGGCAGGTGAAGAGATGGTCATACAAAGATGAACAAGACAATCTCTGCCCTTGAGGAATTAAAAATCTTCAGCATCTAGATGGACTCCATTCAGTCTTCTCTGCCATAGGAGAAAAGAGATTTCAAAGCACACATACTTCCAAAATTCAGTGACAGAAAGAAACACAGGGCATAGTGGTGTTTTGATAGATTTTAAGAAGTAGAAGGCACAATGTTTTTTTAACAAATGTACTCTTTATTTAAATTAAAAACTTTTTAATAACATTTTTTATAACATTTTTAAAGATTATTTTCCAGTTACAGTTATTACAAAATATTGACTATGTTCCCTGTGTTGTACACTACATCCTTGAGTCTAACTTACCCCCATAGTTTGTACCTCCCATTGCCCCACCTCTATGTTGCTCCTCCCCCCAATGGAAACCACTAATTTGTTCTCTATATCTGTGAGTCTGCTCGTGTTTTGTTATATTCACTAGTTTGTTGTATTTTTTAGATTCCATATATAAGTGATATCATACAGTGCTTATCTTTCTCTGTCTGATTTCTTTCACTTAGCATAATGCCCTTCAAGTCCATCCATGTTACTGCAAATGGCAAAACTTCATTCCTTTTTATGGCTGAGTAGTATTCCATTGTATATATATACTACATCTTCTTTCCATTCATCTGTTGATGGACACTTAGGTTGCTTCCATATCTTGGCAATTTAAATAATGCTTCTATGAACATTGGGGTGCATGTATCTTTTTGAATTAGTGTTTTGGGTTTTTTTTTTTTTTTGGCTATATACCCAGGAGTGGGATTGCTGGATCATATGGTAGCTCTATTTTTAGTTTTTTGAGAAACCTCTATACTATATTATGCAGTGGCTGCACCAATTTATTTTCCCACCAACAATGTACAAGTGTTTCCTTTTCTCCACATCCGCACCAACATGGAGTGGAAGAATTAATATTGTTAAAATGACCATACTACCCGAGGCAATCTACAGATTCAATGCAATCCCTATCAAAATCCCTATCAAAATGGTATTTTCCACATAACCAGAAAAATTAATTTTAAAAATTGTATGGAAACACAAAGACCCCAAATAACCAAAGCAATCTTGAGAAAGAAGAACAGAACTGGAGGAATCACACTCCCTGACTTCAGACTATATTCCAAAGCTACAGTAATCAAAACAGTATGGTACTAACACAAAAACAAACACATAGATCAGTGGAACAGAATAGAGGGCCCAGAAATAAACCAACACACTTATGGTCAATTAATCTACAACAAAGGAGACAAGAATATGCAATGGAGAAAAGACAGTCTCTTCAATAAGTGGTGCAAGGAAAACTGGACAGATACATGTAAAAGAATGAAATTAGAACATTCTCTAACACCATATACAAAAATAAACTCAAAATGGATTAAAAACCTAAATGTAAGACCAGATACTCTAAAACTCCTAGAGGAAAACATAGGCAGAACACTCTCTGACATAAATTGTAGCAATATTTTTTTGATCCACCTCCTAAAGTAAAGGAAATAAGAGCAAAAATAAAAAATGGGATCTAATTAAACTTAAAAGCTTTTGCACAGCAAAGGAAACTGTCAACAAAACGAAAAGACAACTTACAGAATGGGAGAAAATATTTGCAAATGATATGACTGATAAGGGATTAATATTCAATATATATAAACAAATGTACTCAGTAAATGAATAGAGAATCATTTTCAAATAAATGAAATGAGCAGTAGTCATTATCCCACCCTAAATGGTACTGCTTTTGAAAACTGATAATTGTGTACAAAACAAAGAAATTCAGTGGAATGTGACAGTGATTGCTGTTTTTCTAAATATGGCATTTAGCTAATTTGGTCTGTATTCCGTTCTGTTTCTCCATTCCTTCTCCCCCAACACACAGACTTTTTGATACCATGTAAGACCTCTCTTCAAGTTTTGGAAAAGAACTAATAGTAGTAATAATAATAATGTATGAAAAATTCAATTTCATGCAGTAACAGCTTATAAGCAAGTAAGATCAGTGTACTGAAATTTCAGTGCAGTATTGTGTTGGCCAAAAAGTTCATTCGGGTTTTCCATAACAGAAAAACCCCAAACGAACTTTTTGGCCAACCCAATAGTTGAATGCTACTGAAAGTCAGGTTGTAACCTGGATGTTTTTTAAGGCAGTATTGTAATGATGACAATATTTCTAAACAAAAAATTGGAATATTTGATTGGACTCCTGGATAGAATACATGAAATTAAGAATTTTCAAGGAAATCATGGACAGATGATTATCAAACAAATAACACAATTTTCATTAATGCTGACTCTATATGATGTGCTCAAAGGTATCATACATAATGACAGACTTTAAAAAAATGTTCTAAACTATTAACAATTGTTTTTCTTAGAAGGATCCACAATTGCTTTCTGTCCCACCCTTAATAACCCTGGCTACTCCATCATACGTTCTAAGCATAGATGCTTGCATAATTTCAGAAAACAAGATATAGTTGAGTTTGTGTTGGTTACAGTCACAATATGCAGCTCCTGGAGCATATCCTGTTTGTGCTAAGGGATTCTTCTTGGGGTAAATTCTTGTGACATCACATAGATCACAGCATTTTGGCAGAACTGGGTTAAACACTTAAGTAACTGTAATTATATATCTTCTGGGTAGTGTCTGCTAATTAGTTAGAATAAAATGTTGATCTGGAATTAATATTAATATATCTGAACCTCTTTCATTTAGGATATGTATTTTTTTTACTAATTTCCACAGCTACATAGTCTGTGCTTTGACATCTAATATTCTATCGTTTTGCTGCTTTATTTTTTGTTGGGCCAACAATCCCAGGAATGTAGAGGAATAGTTCCCAAGTTTCTCCTGCATTATAATTTAGTTTTTCTGTTTAAATAAATTTTATTAAGGTGAAATTTATGCCTAATACAATGCACCCATCTTAAGTGTACAGTTTTGAGTTTTGACGAACGTACACACCCTGCAACCACCACTGCAATCAAGATGGAGAATGTTTCCATCACCCCCACATTTCCCTCCTCCCCGTTGTAGTCCCTCACCCCTCCTCACAGGCAGGTACTGATGTGTTCCTTACTGCTTGTAGACAATTTTGCTTGTTTTGAAACTGCATCTGTATAGTCACCACAGTGATCTTACGTAGCCTGTACATTTACTTGGAATGGTTGCAGGTTCCGACGAAGATTTATCTTCTTATTTAACAAATGTTTATTGAGCTTCTACCAGGCATCAGACATTTCCCACCAGTCCTCTTTCACTGATGACAATGAAAATGGAGATAATATCATAACTAGATTTCATAGGTGAAATTTACATTACTTGTCAATATGCAATGTGAAAGTTAAGAGAAGGGAATATTCTGAGTACGTTTCTTTAACTTTCAGTTTGGACAATTGGATTTTTTGTCATGTATTGAGTTTTACTGAGTATAGTTGATATACAATAATCTGCACAGAGTTAAAACATACAATTTAGTATGTTTTGACATATGTATACCACCATGGAATCATCATCACATTCAAGATAATGACCATGTCTATCACCCTCAGAAGTATCCTCATGTTCCTTTGTAATCCTGCTCCCCATTCTGTCCACATGTGAATCCTAATTGTTTCACATATTCATCAACACTGGGCATAGTTAGTCTTTTTAATTTTAGCCATTCTATTAGGTATGCAGTGGTATCTCATTGTGGCTTTAATTTGTATTACTCTAATGATTAATGATATTGAATATGTTTTTGTGATTTTCTGGAGTATATGTTTGTGATTCTTAGGAAGAGTTTTCCCAATTCTTTAGCACTTTTCTGATAAGACCAGTGATGATATAGACAAATGCGATGTTTTGATATTATATAATGAAATATTTTAACATTTGGAAGATCTGCATAAGTCATTAGGCCCATATTTTCCAAATGACCAATACATAATGTCACAGAATCTTGCATGGGTAAAAGATCCATCCGAAGTTTAAAACAGACCTGATGATTTTATTATATCAGAGTATAAAAACTTCATTGACATGGTTTCAGATTCCACACTGCAACTCATATTTAACCACTGCTTTTGGTATCAGGGTGATGGTGGCCTCGTAGAATGAGTTTGGGTGTGTTCCTCCCTCTGCTATATTTTGGAAGAATTTGAGAAGGATAGGTGTTAGCTCTTCTCTAAATGTTTGATAGAGTTCGCCTGTGAAGCCATCTGGTTCTAGGTTATTGTTTGTTAGAAGATTTTTATTCACAGTTTCAACTTCAGTGCTTGTGATTGGTCTGTTCATATTTTCTATTTCTTCATGGTTCAGTCTCGGAAGGTTGCGCTTTTCTAAGAATTTGTCCATTTCTTCCAGGTTGTCCATTTTATTGGTATATAGTTGCTTGTAGTAATCTCTCATGATCCTTTGTATTTCTGCAGTGTCAGTTGTTACTTCTCCTTTTTCATTTCTAATTCTGTTGATTTGAGTCTTCTCCCTTTTTTTCTTGGTGAGTCTGGCTAATGGTTTATCAATTTTGTTTATCTTCTCAAAGAACCAGCTTTTAGTTTTATTGATCTTTGCTATCATTTCCCTCATTTCTTTTTCATTTATTTCTGATCTGATCTTTATGACTTCTTTGCTTCTGCTAACTTTGAGGGTTTTTTTTTTTTCTTCTTTCTCTAATTGCTTTAGGTGTAAGGTTAGGTTGTTTATTTGAGATGTTTCTTGTTTCTTGAGGTAGGACTGTATTGCTATAAACTTCCCTCTTAGAACTGCTTTTGCTGCTTCCCGTTGGTTTTGGGTCATTGTGTTTTCATTGTCATTTGTTTCTAGGTAGTTTTTGATTTCCTCTTTGATTTCTTCAGTGATCTCTTGGTTATTTAGTACTGTATTGTTTAGCCTCCATGTGTTTGTATTTTTTACAGTTTTTTTTTTTCCTGTAATTGATATCTAGGCTCAGAGTGTTGTGGTTGGAAAAGATACTTGATACAATTCTGAATTTTCTTAAATTTACCAAGGCTTGATTTGTGACCCAAGATATGATCTATCCTGGAGTATGTTCCATGAGCACTTGAGAAGAAAGTGTATTCTGTTGTTTTTGGATGGAATGTCCTATAAATATCAATTAAGTCCATCTTGTTTAATGTGTCATTTAAAGCTTGTGTTTCCTTATTTATTTTCATTTTGCATGATCTTTCTATTGGTGAAAGTGGGGTGTTATAGTCCCCTACTATTATTGTGTACTGTCAATTTCCCCTTTTATGGCTGTTAGCATTTGCCTTATGAATTGAGGTGCTCCTATGTTGGGTGCATAAATATTTACAATTGTTATATCTTCTTCTTGGATTGACCCTTGATCATTATGTAGTGTCCTTCTTTGTCTCTTGTAGTAGTCTTTATTTTAAAGTCCGTTTTGTCTGATATGAGAATTGCTACTCCAGCTTTCTTTTGATTTCCATTTGCATGGAATATCTTTATCTATCCCCTCACTTTCAGTCTACATGTGTCCCTAGGTCTGAAGTGGGTCTCTTGTAGACAGCATATATACAGGTCTTGTTTTTGTATCCATTCAGCCAGTCTATGCCTTCTGGTTGGCGCATTTAATCCATTTACGTTTAAGGTAGTTATCAATATGTATGTTCCTATTACCATTTTCTTAATTGTTTTGGGTTTGTTATTGTAGGTCTTTTCCTTCTCTTGTGTTTCCTGCCTAGAGAAGTTCCTTTAGCATTTGTTGTGAAGCTGGTTTGGTGGTGCTGAGTTCTCTTAGCTTTTGCTTGTCTGTAAAGGTTTTAATTTCTCCATTGAATCTGAATGAGATCCTTCCTGGGTAGAGTAATCTTGGTTGTAGGTTTTTCCCTTTCATCTCTTTAAATAAGTTCTGCCACTCCCTTCTGGCTTGCAGAGTTTCTGCTGAAAGATCAGCTGTTAACCTTATGGGATTCCCTTGTATGTTATTTGTTGCTTTTCCCTTGTTGCTTTTAATATTTTTTTCTTTGTATTTAATTTTTGATAGTTTGATTAATGTGTGTCTTGGCGTGTTTCTCCTTGGATTTATCCTGTATGGGACTCTCTACTCTTCCTGGACTTGACTGACTATTTCCTTTCCCATATTTAGGAAGTTTTCAACTATCATCTCTTCAAATATTTTCTCAGTCCCTTTCTTTTTCTCTTCTTCTCTGGGACCCCTATAATTCGAATGTTGGTGTTTTTAATGTTGTCCCAGAGGTCTCTGAGACTGTCCTCAATTCTTTTCATTCTTTTTTCTTTATTCTGCTCTGTGGTAGTTATTTCCATTATTTTATCTTCCAGGTCACTTATCTGTTCTTCTGCCTCAGTTATTCTTCTATTGATTCTTTCTAGAGAATTTTAAATTTCATTTATTGTGTTGTTCATCATTGTTTGTTTGCTCTTTAGTTCTTCTAGGTCCTTGTTAAACGTTCCTTGTATTTTCTCCATTGTATTTCCAAGATTTTGGATCATCTTTACTATCATTACTCTGAATTCTTTTTCAGGTAGACTGCCTATTTCCAATTCATTTGTTTGGGCTGGTGGGTTTTTACCTTGCTCCTTCATCTGCTGTTCATTTCTGTGTCTTCTCATTTTGCTTAACTTACTGTGTTTGGGGTCTCCTTTTTACAGGATGCAGGTTCGTGGTTCTCATTGTTTTTGGTTTCTGCCCCCAGTGACTGAGGTTGGTTCAGTGGGTTGTGTAGGCTTCCTGGTGGAGGAGACTGATGCCTGTGTTCTAATGGATGAGTCTGGATCTTGTCTTTCTGTTGGGCAGGACCGTGTCCAGTTGTGTGTTTTGGGGTGTCTGTGAACTTATTATGATTTTAGGCAGCCTCTCTGCTAATGGGTGGGGTTGTGTTTCTGTCTTGCTAGTTGTTTGGCATGGGGTGTCCAGCACTGGAGCCTGCTGGTCGTTGAGTGGAGCTGAGCCTTAGCTTTGAGATGGAGCTCTCTGGGAGAGCTTTTGCTGATTGATATTATGAGGGGTCAGGAGGTCTCTGGTGGACAAGTGTCCTGAACTCAGCTCTCCCACCTTAGAGGCTCAGGCCTGATACCTGGCTGGAACACCAAGACCCTGTCAGCCCCGTGGCTGGGTCATCCTGGAGAAGATGGACTGAAGCCAGGAGAAAGCTAGAGGATTGGAGACCTGTCAGAAGGCTTGTTGGATGAAATCAGGCAAAGGATGGTGAGATTCTGTACCCAGGCTCTACTCGCAAAGGAGAAAGTGGTGCCTCAGGAATCCGAGCGCACGCTTCCACCTTATTATTTCTTTTAAATTGAGTTAAATGTTCTGGCCATTTTGCAGTTTGGCAGAAAGAACACAGAGACACTGTGATCAGATGTGATTTGAATTCTGGTCCTGCTTCATACTGGGTTTGTGCCTTGGGCAGCTAAACTCTTGGAGCCCTAGTTTCCTCATCTGTGACATGAGAACCTTGGTAGAGACCTCAGATGCAGTCATATTACATAAGGAGGGGTAAGTGAAGCACCATGTGCCTTTCACATAATAGTTGCTCAATAAATAGGAGCTGTTATTGCTATTTAGGGAGGTGTGAACAGGAGAGGGCAAAGATCTCAAAAGTGGTGCTTCCAAGACTGAAGTTGTGAGTTATAATGGAAGGATGGAGCTACATGAAAAATGAAAGTAGACTGTGGCCAATGAAAAAAATTTAATTTGAATTTTTTGGTTTTCCAATGTGACTCAAGTATCCATTTTAATACTTTCTGAAAGCATAGACATATATGTCTATATGTATATGTATGTATATATCTATATCTATATCTAGTGACAAACTTAGGCTGAAGGCAACAGAAATTAATCTGGGACAAGGAAAGAGTAGGAGGAGGGGTGCTAACCAAAGCCACAGATAGCTAGATAAACAGATGGAGAGGTAACTATGAGAGAAGTCAGGTAGAAAGGACAGGGGGTCTCCATGAACTCAAAAGTTGAAGACTTTGCAATGTCATTCAGCCCAAGACCTATGTTTTGCAATTGTGGTTGTGCCACTGTTTGCCCAGCTCCTTTTCCTTGGCACCTCTTTTTAGGTTATTAATTTAAGGTTGATTTCTTTTTGTGAAATGTCATGAATATGTTGGAGACAACACACACAGGCAGAAGTAAGTTTGACTCTTATCTCTGCCAATTTGAGCAAACTAATTAGTGCAACCTCTATTATTGAGTCCCTATCATGTCCGTGGCATTGCACTAATTTCTGATGATATGATGGTGAAAAAAGGCACCTGTTAATCCCTGCTCTCGTGGACCTCAGAGTGTCAAGTGGGAGACAGACATTATATAAAAATGACACTAATGAATGTATAATTACACTCTTAGATAAGTTCTAAACTGTATCATAATTTAAAGGAGGTTGGGGGAAGAGTATTATATTTAGAAGGAACAGCATGTGCAAAAGATCTGGAGCAGGAGGGAGCAGGGAAAATTAAAAGACAGAAAAATCAAAGTAGATGGAGTGAAGACAGTCAAGGAGAATGCAGAAGGCTCAGTTTCTTTGTGTATAAACTGGAGCTAATACCGTAGAGGGTTACCTTATGGATTAGTGAGAGCCTAAGATAATGTCCAACCAATAGTGGCTACTAGTTAGATGGTGGCTACAATTATTATAACATAATTGCTGCAAAGATGAAGACATTTCTTGAATCACATAAGTCAAATCAACCTTGTCTTTAACATTTATTTGTGCTCGACCTTTGTGATGGGCTACTGGCAGACAAATGTGTCTCAGTCCCTGCATTGCCCAGCAGACCTGCAGTTTAGGGAGAAAGTGGGGTGTTTTCTTTTGGTCTTGGACTATGTAAGATGCCTGTCAGTGAGAAGAGGAATGTCTAAAAGGCATGGTTGAAAGGAAGGAGGGAAGAGGTCAAAGAAGCTCGATGTTCTAAATCTTTTTTCCCCAGACATGTCTTGAAATGTGACATTCCATTCCCCTAATCTGTCATTTTCTATCCTACAGGCAAAAGTTCCAATCTCCCAACATGTTCCTGCAAGCAAAGGTCTGAACAAGGAAACAACTGTAGAAAATCTCTTTTAGCAGTAAGAGTGGAATTGAATTGAATTGTAGAACAGCCTTTTAAATGGACCCCAGGATGAGAGCCCCTATAGCCCAGAGCCTGTAGCACAAATAACCTGGATCCAAATCCCGTCTCCACTCTTGACTTCTCTGTGTCCTTTTTTCCCTATCTGTAAGATAGGGATAATGATGAAAACAGTAATATCTACTTCATATGGTTGTTGTGAGGATTAAATGAGTAAGCAGAGTGAATGTGCAAAGGCTTTAGAACAGTTCCTGGCACAGAGTAAGCATATGTGTAAGTGTTAGCTATTATTTTCATGCCTGAAGAAGTTGCCAGTTTTGCCCCTCCCCCTCCAACATATACACATGCACACCTATGTACGTATATAAATATGAATAAACACACACACATAAGGTTTTCATGATCTTGGTATCAAGATGTGTATAAACTTCTTAGGGTGTTGTATATAATTGAAAATGCTTTGAATTTAATGAGTTTTCAAATGCTGCAGCTATTAAGGGCAATAGACAAAGGGAAGAATTTTTTTTTTTTTTTTTTTGGTCGCGTCACGCGGCATGTAGGATCTTAGTTCCCCAAAAGGGATCAAACCCGCGCCTCCTGTATTGGAAGCGCGGAGGCTTAACCACTGGACCACCAGGGAAGTCCCCCAGAAGAATGTTTTAATTTCGACGGCATCTTTCTAGGGACTAGTGTTGTTTCTTTCTTTCTTTTTTTTAAAATTAATTAATTTATTTATTTATTTTTGGCTGTGTTGGGTCTTCGTTTCTGTGCGAGGGCTTTCTCTAGTTGCGGCAAGTGGGGGCCACTCTTCATCGCGGTGCGCGGGCCTTTCACTATCGCGGCCTCTCTTGTTGCGGAGCACAGGCTCCAGACGCGCAGGCTCAGTAGTTGTGGCTCACGGGCCTAGTTGCTCCGCGGCATGTGGGATCTTCCCAGACCAGGGCTCGAACCCGTGTCCCCTGCATTGGCAGGCAGACTCTCAACCACTGTGCCACCAGGGAAGCCCCTAGTGTTGTTTCTTAATAGTCAGTGCCTGAGGGAGAAAGAAGAGTGGGAGGGTTATTTGGGGAGCAGCTCTTCTTCCTCCTCCAAATTTCACGTGTGACCATCAATCCACATCAATCTTCCCGGCTGCCCCATACGCTGACATCCACCCCAGCATAATTAAAGCCTGGGGAAAAGGTAAAGAGCTAGATAGCAGGGATGGGAGTTGAGAACCCGTTGCCTCATTTTGCACACAGTTTAGCTTCCTGCATCCAGACCAAGGTCCCATGGCCACCTTTGCTTGCAGAAGGCTGAGCTCTTGTAGGTTGGGACTCAAGATGTATCTCCAGGCTTTGAGTGCACAAAAAGGGATTAGCTAACCCATCAGCACCTCTCTAACTCCACATCAGCTGTCATCAGAAGCAGTAGTTTGGCTTTCCTAACTTCAGGCTCCTATCGGTACAGCTTCCTGGAACCTGAACCTCAGAGGCTCACATTTCCATTGCAATGCCATAGCCAGAGGGTGCCCTTGTTCCTGCCAATCTCTTACTTGGAGTCTGCTTTCTTTGCCATTCTTTATAAAGCTGGAGAACTTGAGGCTGCAGACACCAGTTCTCAGTAATACTGGGGTTGCCCTTGCAGGACACACATTACCAGTTTTCCCTTCTACACATGTTGCTATCTGACCTATGTGTGGATTGTTACACTGCAGACTTCAACACATTTTCTTTGCTGCCACTGAGAGTTGCTGTGTTCCTAACTCTCTTTGCTCTAATCATTTGTCTTAACCCAGAAACCTCTGTAAAAGGAGAGGTGAACACTCGTGGGGGTGAAATGTGGCTCAACCTGGGGTAAATATAACCCCATATTTCACTATCATTTGTTCTCTACCGACACAGCACCAGAACTCAGCCCTGGCAATATGCCTCCTCAGGGCTTCCAGCTTTCTCTAGGGATCACAACTCAGTTCTCCCCTTTCTTCAACTTGACCCCTATCTACAACCATTTGAGGCCACTCCACTTCCACTGCTGCTGGGTTTCTTTGTGAAGCGTCGGATGCCCAAGCCTGAGTATTTTATCCTGAGGTTTCCAACACTGTCACTGTGGAAGGGCCAAAGTGGTGCATATGTCAGCAGATACACAAGAGATGTTCCTGCTCTCGGCTACACTGGTACCAGGCCCCAACTGTACTGTTCATGTCCAAAGCCTCACGGAGTCCCCCTATGAAGGCGGCCCTTCAGCTGCCACCAGCAGGCCTACTCTTCATGGCCTCAGTCACAAATCTAAGGAATAAAATAGAGATTTCTGGCTTCTGATCTAGCATGTAAGGAGCTTGGAAGTCACCACTCTGTCCTAACAAGTAAAATGCTGAACAGACTGAAAATGCAACCTCTCTTCTTAGATCTGTAAGACAAGTGAGGTCACAATCAAATCGCTTCCCCCAAATTGATTAGACCAACAGGCATGTACAGAGAATCACAACTTGCTGGAACAGAAACCCATGAGCAGAAATTTCCATGGGAACCAGTGTTGGGGTAGGAAAACCTGGACTGATCAGTTTATTATAAAAAATTTCAAATATACAGAAAAGTAGGAAGACTTTTACAGTGAATACTATATACTCACTCTATGGATTCAACAATGAACACTTTACTATACTTGTTTGTAAAATTATGTATCTATGTAGCCATCCTTCCATCTATCCATTCTATGTCATCATCTTATGTTTTGATCCATTATTAAATCAATTATAGAAATCAGTTTGTTTACCCCCAGACACCTTTGTGTGCATATCATTAACACTATTAACTAGAGTTCAATGTAGCTGTATAAACCAAAATTGTTCCCTTTTCTTAGGTATAACGAAATGCACAAATCTTAAATGTTCCATTCGATGACCTTCGACAAATGTATACACCAGTGCAACCCAACCCTCTTTTTTCTAGCCGTGCTGGCCTCTGGATCATCCTCAGGGTGCTTGCAATTGCTGTGTCCTCTACCTGACATCTATCCCTCCCAGAGAAGACATGCACATGGCTTATCTTGAGTTTATGCTGAATTGTCACCTCCATAGAGATTCCCCAGTTAAAACTGCATGCCTACCCCTGGCCTGGCACCACCCGTCCCCCTTCCCTGCTTTAGTTCCTCCATAGAACTTATTTTTTTGATTTAGTTTATTTATTTATTTATTGAGGTATAGTTGATTTACAATGTGTTAGTTTCAGGTGTACAGCAAAGTGATTCAAATATATATGATATACATATGTATATGTATATTTTTCAGATTCTTTTCCATGGGTTATTACAAGATATTGAATATAGTTCCCTGTGCTGTACAGTAGGTCCTTGTTGTTTATCTATTTTATATATAGTAGTGTGTATCTGTTAATTCCAAACTCCTCATTTATCCCCTCTCCCCACTTTCCCCTTTGGTAACCGTAGGTTTGTTTTCTGTGTCTGTGAGTCTGTTTCTGTTTTGTAAATAAATTCATTTGTATCATATTTTAGATTCTGCATATAAGAGACATCATAGGATAATTGTCTTTCTCTGTATGACTTACTTAGTATGATATTCACTAGGTCCATCCATGTTGCTGCAAATGGCATTATTTCATGCTTTTTATGACTGTGTAATATTCCATTGTGTATATGTGCCACATCTTCTTTATCCATTCATCTGTTGATGGACACTTAGGTTGCTTCCATGTCTTGACGACTGTGAATAGTGCTGTGATGAACGGTGAGGACTCCACAGTGCTTACTGCTCTTCAGTTTTGCCATTGTGTACTGTTCATCTCCTTTCACTTGACTGTAAGCTCCATGAGGACAGAGCTTTTCATCTCTTCAGTTCCCTACTATAATCTGAGTGGTACAATTGTGCCTGGAATACAATAGACACTAAAAATTATTTGTTGCTTGATAAAATTAACAGATGAATTAATATGCCAATATGAATACTTATTTAAGGGTCTGTGAGATTTTCCAAGAGGGTCCTCTTGCTAAACACTCTGTTTGATCCGTGAAGGAAAAGCGCGACCTTGCAGCCACTGCGCATGGAGGCCACTGCATATGCGGGTCAACAGGGGCCCAGGGTTCAGCTGGGGAATCAGGTAGGGACTCAGGTGCCCCAGGTACAGCTGGCCCTGGGGGCACTGCATACAGACAGAGCACCGGTTCGCAAAGCTTAGTATGCATCAGAATCACCTGAGGACTTATTAGAACTTACACTCCTGGGTGCCCGTCCCAGAGTTTCTGATTCAGTCAGTCCTTGGTGAAATCCAAGAACTTGCATTTTTTAACAAGTTCCCAAGTGATGCTCTGCTGGTGGTCCGGGATCAGGCTTTGGAATACAGTAGAGCATTGACCGCTGTTTGCTGCTTCTCTTTTTCAAGGCTGTGTACAAACCCCTCCCCCACCATCGCTGCTGGACCCTGTGCTCCCTCTTCTTCGCATCCAGGGCTCCTGCTTGTGGCTGAGCAAGGCAGCGACTAGGAGCAACGGGCAGGAGAAAGCCCAAGTCTCACTCTTCCCTGACCGTGCTCCGCCTCTGCAGTTGTGACGCCTGACATCTTCTGTCCCTTACAAGTGGTGATGACTCCACAGACATATCTGCATCAAAGAAATGAGTTAGTTAATTGATTAATTCCTCAGATGAATACGGGAGGGGGGGGGGAATTGAGACCAGAAGTAGATTAAGCCAGTGGTTCTGAAACTTCAATTACACATGGGACGCTTATTAAAAAGGCAGCTTTCCCACGACCACCACCAGCAACTCAGAGGAGTGCTAAAGTATTAGGGCTAAGGTAGTTTAAGAAATAACAATTTAAGTAAACACCCAGATGATTCAACTATGGCTAATCAGCGGACCCACGCTACAAAATACTGGATTAAATAATTTGCCCAAGCTCACCCCAATAATAGCATACATGGAATAGAACTGTGTCTAATTCATTGAAATATGTTCTTAAGAGCCTACTGTGTGCAAGCAGTGTTCTAGGCTGTGAAGAGGCAATGGTTCACAAGATAGGTTGGATCACCCACGCCCTTTCAACTAGAACATTCTGCCTCTTTCTAAGTGAGTCTGGTGAAGATTTCTTGAGATGAATTATGCTTTATTGTACTTCAATTTAGCCACGGTGATTTAAGAAAATGACAATTATGGGCACGAATTATAGGCATCAATTTAAAAATGTAGTAGCAAAGAGAGAACAGTTTCTCTAAGGCAATTCAATTAAATACCATATAAATCCATATCATATGGCACAACTTAATCTAATGCAATTCAATGCATTACATTACGCTACAATACAGCGAAAAATGCATTGCAATACAATGCGGTATCTCACTGCAGCTGCAGTGCAGTGGCCTTAGCGGCAACCTCATCTCAGGTCTTAGGCTGTGGCGCCCTCTAGTGACAGAGACTGAGACGCTTTTTTTTTTTTTTTTTTGTGGAGGCTACAGATGCACTTCCCATTAAATGAAAAAACCGTCAACAAACATCTGTTAGAATGGAAAGGAGCTGAGATCCAGCTGCCTGCTTTTTATATAACAGAGGTCACAGATTAAGAGACTTACCTGAGCTGTCACCTGAGCGAGTAATAAAGTAACTGATTATCCTGTCCATACTACTGTTGTTTTCACAGTATTTTTTTTCATTTGTGACACATAAAGGAGGAATAGTAATCAGCCTTTTCTCCAGCCTGAAGATAGGAGCCTGGAGTGGCAATATAGGATGGTTAGAAACCCTATAAAGGATTAACACAATAGAAATATAGAAATAAAATATGTAATGGAATATCATAGAAATAGAAAAAAATCTGTATCCTTTAATATGGAGTCATCTTCCTTCATGGTTGGAGGTTAGCTGCTCTTATGCTGTTTGGGGATAGCAAGGAGAATGTTAATGATTCAAAATACCTTATTTTGCAAAATGTATTGTGCAAAATGTAAAAACTGTGTATTTACAGTTCATTAAATTCATATTTACTGAGCACCTACTATGCTTCAGCTCAAACAAAACACACACACACATACCCCTAAGCAATTGCATCTGCATAGTAGGCTCCTTTTCCTCCCTCACACATTTGCTGAGGATGACGAGAGCTTTCCTGGTGCCAGGCGCTCTGTTAAGTACCAGCGGAGCTCATGGTCACGGGCTGACTCCTTCATCTCCTTTGTGGAACATGTGACTCTGATTGAATATGATGCTATGAAGGCTCCCATACCAGTGCATCAAACTCAGGTGATCCCCTTAGGTGCCACTTGGCACTCTCTTGCCTAGTTTTGATGGAAAATAGCCCAGTATAGTAATCCTGCCTTGAGAAGATCACGGTGAGCAGGGCTTTAGGCTCTTTGAGGACGAATTTCCGAATCATGTCACCAGGAAGCCTCTGAGACAAGCAGAGGTGCCAGCTAAAGAGAGAGGAAACCTACAATGGATAATGGAGGAGGGAGACCATATCAGTTGCAGTGGTTGGGACCATAGTTCTTCCCATTTCCTTTCCTCACCCAAGCTTCCCTTAGGAAGAGAGGCCCCCAGAATCCTAGAAAAGCTGCTCCCTGTATGTATGTGAGGAAGTGGATCTCGGCAGTGCTAGGGGTGGACTGCAGTGGACATGGGCTGTGCCCTAGGTTCTCCTTCATCACCTTAGCTACTGGAATAGGGAAGAACAAATCTGATTCCATATTAGATCTGTTTCTTTGCTTTCTGTTGCTTTTGTTACAAGTTAATCAGGAAAAGGATGTCGACTATAGCTATAGACATACATAATGGCCTGTCTCAGGGAACCCTGCCACTCTGCCTGAATGTTAAACTAAAATACCTTTGTTCAGCTCACAAGGAACATCCTGACCCAGCTCACCTGTGAATGGCTGCAGGAAAGAAGAAATTAACACATCCCCTCCCTGAGCCTGGCGAAACCAGGAGACATTTGCAAAACTTATGGCCTTTTTTACTTTACCTCCTCACATCCCCCGTCTCTGTTCTATGAAAGAAACTAGCATCCAGACCCTGGGAAGATGGTTCTCTAGGACTCTAGTCTGCCGTCTTCTCGGACTCCCGGCTTTCCGAATAAAGTCGCTCCACCTTGCCCCAACGCCTCACCTCCCGATTTATCGGCCTGTCGTGGGGCAAGCAGAATGAGCTTGGACTCAGTAACACTACTGGAATACCGTGAGCAGATGACCTTCAGCTCAGACCCTTCAGAAATTGCCTCAGTTGCTGAGGTGAACTGCCGAGGTGAGCTGACTTCACCTAAGCTCATAGCCTTCTGGGCCCTACCCATATCCGATGACTGATAAGGTGGAGATAAAAGACGCATTGTCCTCCAAAGCAGGACAACTTTGACGGGCCATAGCACCTCTAGTAATGATCAGTTAAATTTTGCCTTAGTAGATAATCTAGGAGACTTCGATGCAAATTTATTGTTTCTCCTATTGTTTGAAATTAGGATGCTATTAAACTGTAACTAGGGACTTCCCTCATGGCGCAGTGGTTAAGAATCTGCCTGCCAATGCGGGGGACATGGGTTCGAGCCCTGGTCTGGGAAGAGCCCACATGTCGAGGAGCAACTAAGCCCGTGCGCCGCAACTACTGAGCCTGCGCTTCTAGAGCCCGAGAGGCACAACTACTGAGCCTGAGTGCTGCAACTACTGAAGCCCGCGTGCCTAGAGCCCGTGCTCTGCAACAAGAGAAGCCACCGCAATGAGAAGCCCGTGCACTACAATGAAGAGAAGCCCCCGCTCGCAGCAACTAGAGAAAGCCCGTGTGCAGCAACAAAGACCCAATGCAGCCAAAAATAACTTAATTAATTAAATAAATTTAAAAAAAGAGTACTGCTTTTGACAGCACCTTTAAAAAAAAAAACTGTAATTATCACTAGTAATTTGATGGTAACATCTTAAGCATGTAATTTTTCTATTTTTAAAGAATATTTACAAAGAATAAAGCCTTATGATCAGTGTTACTAACTCAAAACACATATATATTTTTATACCTCCTGGCGTCTACGGCCTAATCACTTTTCAAAAGGGTCAGGCAGGTTTGTTGTGGCATACATCAAAATATGTTTCTGTATAGCCCGTGCTTTGTAAATATTTCCAGCTCAGTATCTGTGGACTCTTAAAAATTCTGCCCAGTTTTTCTTGACATAAAGAAAATTTATTTAGCTAATTTTGAAACTTCGCACTGACAAAGTTTAAAAAATTTATCTGACTTTGAATGATGAAGATGAGAAATTTTATCAGCTTGTCTAATGAAAGTGGCTGTCAACTTGATAAAACAATTTTCTCCTCACACACTATAACTTTACAAGTCTCCTTCTCAGTCTTTTTGGACCTGTTTCTTTGTTTATTAAGAAGAATTGCTTTATATAATTTGACGCTGAAAATCTTGTATGGTTTTGAGAAAGAGAAAAGCTGTCCCCAACCTCCAGGAGCTGGGCTGGTACGCCCAGCAAGACCTTCATGTTCTTCTTTTGAAATAAACAATTTCACAGAACACTGACATCAGGCAAGCTGCTCTGTGACCCTGATGGATCAAGACACAAACAAGACCACTTCATAACCACAGCTGAACACAGAGTAAATCATGAATGTGGGCTAAGCCACAAAAATGATCAAACATCTGGCCGTGCAGGCTGATCAACATGCCTGCTGCTTCTTTACTCGTTACAGTTTTAGCCTCGGTCTTGATATCCCTCTGTCTAGGTAAGATTTAATAAGAGACCCAACCATAGAATTGCCCCACTTTCTGACAACACTCAGTCCAGAGCGAAGCCCTGTTTCCTAACCCTCACCCCAAATCACCTAATGCAAGTCCAAATTTAAAAATAAATTCTTCTGAATGAATGCCATTTTCACGAGATACCCCCCCCCCCAACCAAGGTGTGATTTCTCCCTCACACAATGAGCAGCACACACTGCTTTTTCAACCACGGTGGTGTCCCAGTGGAGGGTGTGACACCTTCTTTACTTCACCTATTAGTAATTTCAACTTAACTTGGCTAGAACGTTGCAGGTAAACTTGATTTGTCTTAATCTAGCTTTCCAGGTTCACATCTCTAATTTACACAGTATTTTCTCTCCAGATTTCCTGAATTTTTCAGTATTCTTTTCTTTAGACATGGAATAGGTCAACAATAATTTTGTTAAATGCTTGGCAATCTTCCTCCTTCCCAAGTATTTTAATAGATGTGATATTTATTTATTTATTTATCATAGAAACATAGAAATGCTTATGGAAAGACGACAATCCAGTTTCTGTTTGGCTGGTGCATGTTTTGCCATTTGCCTGTAAGGCATTTTGAAACTCTGAGGTTTCCTCTGAGTCAACTCCCTGCAGGTAAATAAGTAGAAAGACCTGTGTCAGGGTACTGACATGGGGAAGCCAAAATTCCCAACTGTCAATAAGTGACGTCAGTGGAGAGACTGAGTCATGTTCCATCTATGTAGTTCTTTGAATTCCTAGAGGAAAAGTTCATGGAGGAAATGGTTTTGAACAAAATGAGAAACAATCCTTTTGGTCATGTTTTATTTCTCAACATCATTTCCTGTTCTTAGACTAAAAGGTACCTATGACTGATAACATTTGCTCCAAATTCTCAGAAAATAAAGCTTGTTTTCCTTGGCAGGCGTCATTATCCTCTGTTCCTCTGCTGCATCAACCTCGACGTCTTGCCTACTTCCCGCTTATTTGCGGCCTATAGATTACTGCAGCACTACGGTGTCAATTGGTCCCGCCCAGAACACTTCAGTTCTGCCCTGAAAGGGTATATTTAATAACTGATTGGTGTGTCCCTTTAATACAAGAAAATGGAAACTGAACAGCCAGAGGAAGCCTTTCCCAACACCGAAACCAATGGCAAATTTGGTAAACACCCTGCTGAAGATATGGAAGAGGAACAAGCTTTTAAAAGATTTAGAAACACTAATGAGATGGTTGAATTACGCATTCTGTTTCAGAGCAAGAATGCTGGGGCAGTGATTGGAAAAAGAGGCAAGAATATTAAGGCTCTTCCATACAGCCTGCAATGCCAGTGTTTCAGTCCCAGACAGCAGTGGCCCCGAGCGCATATTGAGTATCAGTGCTGATATTGAAACAGAGAAATTCTGAAGAAAATCATCCTTCCCTTGGAAGAGGGCCTGCAGTTGCCATCACCCACTGCAACCAGCCAGCTCCCGCTCGAATCTGAAGCTGTGGAATGCTTAAATTACCAACACTATAAAGGATGCAACTTTGACTGCGAGTTGAGACTGTTGATTCATCAGAGTCTGGCTGGAGGAATTATTGGGGTCAAAGGTGCTAAAATCAAAGAACTTCAAGAGAACACTCAGACAACAATCAAGCTTTTCCAGGAATGCTGTCCTCAATCCACTGACAGAGTAGTTCTTATTGGAGAAAAACGTTTTAAGGTTGTAGAGTGCATAAAGATCATCCTTGATCTTAAATCAGAGTCTCCCATCAAAGGACGTGCTCAGCCGTATGATCCCAATTTTTACGATGAAACCTATGATTATGGTGGTTTTACAATGTTTGATGACTGCCGTGGATGTCCCTTGGGATTTCCCATGCGGGGAAGAGGTGTTTTGACAGAATGTCTCCTGGTCGGGGTGGGCGTCTCATGCCTCCATCCAGAAGAGATTATGATGATATGAGCCCTCGTCGAGGACCTCCTCCTGGACGAGGTGGCCGGGGGTGGCAGAGCTCGGAATCTTCCTCTTCCTCCACCACCACCTAGAGGAGGAGAGCTAATGGCCTGACAGAAGAGGAAGACCTGGAGACCGTTATGATGGCATGGTTGGTTTCAGTGCTGATGAAACCTGGGACTCTGCAATAGATACATGGAGCCCATCAGAGTGACAGATGGCTTATGAACCACAGGGTGGCTCTGGACATGATTATTCCTATGCAGGGGGTTGTGGCTCATACGGTGATCTTGGTGGACCTGTTATTACTACACAAGTAACTATTCCCAAAGATATCGCTGGGTCTATTGGCAAAGGTGGTCAGCGGATTAAACAAACCCGTCATGAGTCAGGAGCTTCTATCAAAATTGATGAGCCTTTAGAAGGGTCCGAAGATCGGATCATTACCATTACAGGAACACAGGACCAGATACAGAATGCACAGTATTTGCTGCAGAACAGTGTGAAGAAGTCTGCAGAAGGATTTGCAGAAGAAGAAGTCTTCTTCTGCAGAAGTCTGCAGAAGAAGTTGAAGGATTCTAATGCAAGATATTTTTTTTTCTTTTTTATAGTGTGAAGCAGTATTCTGGAAAGTTTTTCTAAGAATAGTGAAGAACTGAAGGAGTCCTGCATCTTTTTTTTTTTTTTAATCTGCTGCTGTTTAAAAAGCCAACATTCCTCTGCTTCACAGGCGCTCTGCGTTCAAAGTGTAGCGAAATCTTTGCAGTTCACCAAATGAAATGTTTTATTTCCTTGCAAACAGGGTTGGGGGTTGGGGGAAGGTGTGCAAAAATGAACATTGAAATTTTGAAACAGCAGCAGAGTGAGTGAATTTTAATTTTTGTTCATTGTTGGTGGTTTAAAAAAAAAATCCCCCCATGTAATTATTGTGAACACTTTGCTTTGTGGTCACTGTAACATTTGGTGGGGGTGGGGGGTGTGGGACAGGGAGGAAAAGTAACAATAGTCCATATGTCCCTGGCATCTATTCAGAGCAGTGTGCAGAATGTAATGCTCTTTTGTAAGAAACGTTTTATGATTTTTAAAATAAATTTAGTGAACCTGTTTTTGGTGGTCATTTTTTTTAAGATGGTCTTTTTTCTTTTTTAACATCTTTATTGGAGTAAAATTGCTTTACAGTGGTGTGTTAATTTCTGCTTTATAACAAAGTGAGTCAGCTATACATATACATATATCCCCATATCCCCTCCCTCTTGCGTCTCCCTCCCACCTTCCCTATCCCACCCCTCTAGGTGGTCACAAAGCACCGAGCTGATTTCCCTGTGCTATGCGGCTGCTTCCCACTAGCGATCTATTTTACATTCGGTAGTATATAGTAGTCCATGCCACTCCCCCTCTTCATCCCAGCTTACCCTTCCCCCTCCCCGTGTCCTCAAGCCCATTTTCTACATCTGCGTCTTTATTCCTGTCCTGCCCCTAGGTTCTTCAGAACATTTTTTTTAGATGCCATATATACGTGTTAGCATACAGTATTTGTTTTCCTCTTTCTGACTTACTTCACTCTGTATGACAGACTCTAGGTCCATCCACCTCGTTACAAATAACTCAATTTCGTTTCTTTTTCTGGCTGAGTAACATTCCATTGTATATATTGCCACATCTTCTTTATCCATTCATCTGTAAGACAGTCATTTTTAAAATGGCTGAATTCCCCCCAAACTCCCCCAAACTAAACACTAAGCTTAATTTTCAGTCCCCTGTTGGATATAAGTAAATGAATCTCTTCTTGGACTTAGGCAAAATATCTTGACACATTCAAGATATTCAAGAAATCACATTGGTGTTTTCTTAAGTGATTTGAAAGTCCATTGCTTGGGAGGAAATTCCACCATACATTCATGCTTATAATAAGCTGGCGATTTTTGTTTGTTTTTGCAAATGCTTGCCCCTACTTTGCAACGATTTTCTGTTTGTAACTGTGAAGAACCAAGGTGGGGAGCAATACAACAGATGGAGTAGTTGGTATAAGAATATACCAGAAGCCTAATGGTGGCAAGTTTTATTAATCAGAATAATACTTGGTTATGGAAGTGACTGATGTTAAATAAATTATGATTATTTTTTATTAGATAATTTCTCACCTATAGACTTAAAACTGTCAGCTTGGTAGTGTCTGTTAGCTAAACTTTGTAAAATATATATATATTCTTGTTTTTCCATTGTATGCAAATTGAAAGAAAAAGATGTACCATTTCTCTGTTGTATGTTGGATTATGCAGGAAATATTTGTGAACTATTCAAAAAAAGATGAAAAAAGTTCCTGTGGATGTTTTGTGTAGTATCTTGGCATTTGTATTGATAGTTAAAAGTTCACTTCCAAATAAAACTCCCATAATGCTAGGAAAAATAAAGTTTGTTTTCTTTGATTTGACATAACTTGTATTTCACACAGTTACACAAGTTGGTGAATAGTAATATGACTGACTCAGCGTGAACTCCTTTAGTCTTATGAACCTATCATGAATTTCAAATGACAAAATCTAGATAAGCTGCATAAAAATGATCTGATTACTGCTTGGGTCTGGAGATAATTCTATATCTTTTATCCCAGGAAGATGTCCACAAGGATGCCCTTATTAAAACTATAGCATGTAGAAAGTAAATCCCTCATTTAAAGTCATTTCAAACACAAAAGTATACAGCGTTGGTGTCTATTTATCAATGAAGAGCTTTCAGTTGCAGAAAACCTGAGTCAATGGGATTTAAACAATAATGTGGATTTACTGGCTTCTGTAACTGAAAACCAAAGGACGATCCCGCATCAGACATGTTTTGGTTAAGAGCTTGGTTCTGTTTCTTCATTCTGGCTTTATCCCAGGCCGGACATCACCCCACAGTCACAAAGATGCATGGTCACGAAGGGGCGACAGGCTTCCTTGTCCATTTCCAGGGTAGAAAGTGGCACTTCTTACATATCAAATGATATTTCCTGTTCTTCATGCAGATTGAAGTAAGGTACATTGACCATAGTTGCAAGGGGTTTGAGAATAGGCTGATTGACCATCAACTGGAACTGTGGAAATGGATAAGTCCACTTTCACATCACGGTTACTGTGTGATTACTACATGGTTACTACAGATATTTCCTTAAAGGAAAATCAGAGATCTGTTGGGTAGGAGGAACAGAGGGAATAGATGCTGGTCAGGCCTGTCCAGGACATTCCATTTTAAATCTTTGACCTATTGGAAGTGATATCCCATTTTACCTCTAAGTGGCAGTATTGGGCTAAGGACATGGGATCTAGACAGGTTGCAGTCATTCAATTCTTAGGTCCACAGTTACAAGCAGTATGGTTTTATGCAAGTCACTTAACTTCTCCTTGCCTCAGCACCTTCATTTGTAAGATGAAATTAGTAGAATCTTCTTCGTAGAGCTGCTATGAGTTTTCAATGAAATGATGCATATACAGCACTTAGCGTAGTGCTTGTCAATTTCTAAGTATTGGGAACAATATATTTGCAGGTGAAGTAGCCATTTGATGGACTCTCTAAGGCATTGTTTTATCTGTTGGGGCATGTGCACGCTGCCCAGAATGTTTTGGAGGTTTTTCTTCCCATTCTTAGGGCATTTTTGTCAGTTAACTAATTTATTTTAGGTAAACTCAGTTCTTTGACCCAGAGACCAGCAGTCTGGTACTAAAGAAGTGATGTGTTGCGGCATATTGTGCTATAAATTCTCCAAAAAAAAAGCCCCACCAAGTGTTCGTGATAGGGAATTTCCTTTGCAGTGTAAATTTCATTCTTAAATAGTTTGAATACAGGGTACCAGCAGCATCTTACTGGGTCTCCATAGTTACTTGTTAGGAAAATCACCACAGAAGGCCTGCTAAACCCATACAGGGCAATAAAGTTTTGATTATTCCTTGCTTACTTCCGTCAGCTCAAGTAATTGGATAGCTGAATTTTTGCATATGGCAATAGCAAAGTAATTTTCTTTTGGCTTGCAACTTTTTAATTTCATTTTAATTGAAGTCAGTGGTGAGGTGGGATGGTGGAGAGCAAGAAGAAAGGAGGTGAAGTAACCCTGGTTACTTGTTTTAAAACCCATCCAGTGAGGGCTAAAGATGGAGCTTGGACTACATTCCTTTGGGAAAATCTATATAAACCTCGTAATGTATAAAGTAGATGAATTAGGGTGATTCCTTCAAATAGCTCTTTGCTTTTCAAAATGATTTATCTTATGTATTTACAGAAATGACAAACTTGATGAATTTGGAATATGACTTGTGCTTAAGTATATGGAAGCAATTAGATCAAGGGAAAGAACATCAGCTTTGGAGACGGAAAGACCACTCCTTAAATCCTGACATCACTGTTTGTCAGGTGTGTGACTTCGGAAAATAACTTAACATCTCTGAACCCTCAGTTTCCAAATCTGTGAAAGAGGGACAATAATACCTTCTTTGTAAGAGTTTATGGAATGATTAAAAAAGAATTGTCTAGCACAATGAATGATAGATGTAAAGAGCACAAAAATTATTCTTATTTATAAAGATTCATTGAACATGTAAGTTATAAGGAAAGATCTATTATGTAAAGTAAAGCACGTCTACACTTAGAATTCTATGACTTCTTATTGAATGTCCTACATCGGATCCTAAAGCATTCTTTTGTCACAGGGTCTCATCACTTCAGGTCTAAAACTGAGAGACTTACACACTTCCTAGTGTCGCTGAGGAGAACAAATAAACTGGAAAGCCACTATCAGCCCACTGAATCAGTGCTTGGCTGCACATTATAATTGCTTGGGAACTTCAAAAAACCTCAATGTCCCAACCGTAACCCAGAACAATTAAATCAGAAGTTCCGGGAGTTGGATCCAGCCATGAGTTTTTTAAAGCTCTGCAGAAAATTCAAAGCGCAGCCAAGCTGGAGATTCATTGCTCTAAGCTGTTGCTTCTCAAACTATAATGTGCGTGTGAATCACCTGAGGTCTAGTTAACTTGCAAGTTCTGATCCTATAGATCTGGGGTGGGGCCCGAGCCTCTGCATTTCCAGTACTCTTTCAGGCGATGCCGTTACTGCTGGTTCCCGGACCACACTTTGAGCAGTCAGACACTCAAGATGCTTATTTTCCTCTCTCTTTCAGCCACCACCCAGTTCTAGGAAAAAAGCCTTTTATAAAAATACTTTCCTTTCCTAGCAATAGCTTTATTTCCCCTTCAGTTTTATTGAGAAATAATTGACATATATCCCTGTATAAGTTTAAGGTATACAGCATAATGACTTGACATATTGTGAAATAATTATCACAATATATTTAAACATCTGTCACCTCATATAAGTACAAACAATTTTTTTTCCTTCTGATGAGAACTTTTAGGAACCACACTCCTGACAACTTTCAAATGTACAGTACAGCAGTGTAAACTGTAGTCATCGTGTTGTACATTACATCCTTAGGGCATATTTGTCTTTTAACTGGAAGTTTTGTACATTTGGACAACCTTCATCTAATTCCACCACCCCTTACGCCCTGCATCTGGTAACCACAAATTTGTTCTCTTTTTCTACGAATTTTTTTTTAAGATTCTATGTGTGAGTGATACCAGGTAGTATTTGTCTTTCTCTGGCTGACTTATTTCACTCAGCATAATGCCCTCAAACTCCATCCATGTTGTCACAAATGGCAGGATTTCCTTCTTTTTTTATGGCTGAATAGCATTCCTGTGTGTGTGTGTGTGTGTGTGTGTGTGTGTGTATGCTATATTTTCTTTATCCATTCATCTGCTGATGCACACTTAGGTTGTTTCCATGTCTTGGCTATTGTAAATAATGCTGCAATGAACATTGGTGTGCTTATATCTTTTCAAATTAGTGTTTTTGGTTTCTTTGGAGAAATACCCAGAAGTGGAAGCGCTGGACGATATGGTAGTTCCATTTTTAATTTTTTGAGGAATCTCCATTCTCTTTTCCATAGTGTCTGTGCCGATGTACATTCCCACCAACGGTGTACGTGGGTTCCCTTTGCTCCACACCCACACCAGCACCTATCTCTTGTCTTTTTGTTGATGGCCATTCTTTTTTTTTGTTTGTTTTTGTTTTTTTTTTAAACATCTTTATTGAAGTATAATTGCCTTACAATGGTGTGTTAGCTTCTGCTTCATAACAAAGTGAATCAGTTATACATATACAATATGTTCCCATTTCTCTTCCCTCTTGCATCTCCCTCCCTCCCACCCTCCCCATCCCACCCCTCTAGGTGGTCACAAAGCACCGAGCTGATCTCCCTGTGCTATGCGGCTGCTTCCCACTAGTTATCTATTTTACATTTGGTAGTGTATATATGTCCATGACACTCTCTTACCCTGTCACATCTCACCCCACCCCCTCCCCATATCCTCAAGTCCACTCTCCAGTAGGTCTGTGTCTTTATTCCCGTCTTGCCACTAGGTTCTTCATGGCCTTTTTTTTTTTTTTTTCCCTTAGATTCCGTATATATGTGTTAGCATACTGTATTTGTTTTTCTCTTTCTGACTTACTTCACTCTGTATGACAGACTCTAACTCCATCCACCTCATTACAAATACCTCCATTTCATTTCTTTTTATGGCTGAGTAATATTCCATTGTATATATGTGCCACATCTTCTTTATCCATTCATCTGTCGATGGACATTTAGCTTGCTTCCATGTCCTGGCTATTGTAAATAGAGCTGCAATGAACATTTTGGTACATGACTCTTTTTGACCTATGGTTTTCTCAGGGTATATGCCCAGTAGTGGGATTGCTGGGTCGTATGGTAGTTCTATTTGTAGTTTTTTAAGGAACCTCCATACTGTTCTCCATAGTGGCTGTATCAATTTACATTCCCACCAACAGTGCAAGAGTGTTCCCTTTCCTCCACACCCTCTCCAGCATTTATTGTTTCTAGATTTTTTGATGATGGCCATTCTGACCGGTGTGAGATGATATCTCATTGTAGTTTTGATTTGCATTTCTCTAATGATTAATGATGTTGAGCATTCTTTCATGTGTCTGTAGGCCATCTGTATATCTTCTTTGGAGAAATGTCTGTTTAGGTCTTCTGCCCATTTTTGGATTGGGTTGTTGGTTTTTTTGTTATTGAGCTGCATGAGCTGCTTGTAAATCTTGGAGATTAATCCTTTGTCAGTTGCTTCATTTGCAAATATTTTCTCCCATTCTGATGGTTGTCTTTTGGTCTTGTTTATGGTTTCCTTTGCTGTGCAAAAGCTTTTAAGTTTCATTAGGTCCCATTTGTTTATTTGTGTTCTTATTTCCATTTCTCTGGGAGCTGGGTCAAAAAGAATCTTGCTGTGATGTATGTCATAGAGTGTTCTGCCTATGTTTTCCTCTAAGAGTTTGATAGTGTCTGCCCTTACACTTAGGTCTTTAATCCATTTTGAGTTTATTTTTGTGCATGGTGTCAGGGAGTGTTCTAATTTCATACTTTTACATGTACCTGTCCAATTTTCCCAGCACCACTTATTGAAGAGGCTGTCTTTTCTCCACTGTATATGCTTGCCTCCTTTATCAAAGATAAGGTGACCATATGTGTGTGGGTTTATCTCTGGGCTTTCTCTCCTGTTCCATTGATCTATATTTCTGTTTTTGTGCCAGTACCAAACTGTCTTGATTACTGAAGCTTTGTAATAGAGTCTGAAGTCAGGGAGCCTGATTCCCCCAGCTCCATTTTTCGTTCTCAAGATTGCTTTGGCTATTCGGGGTCTTTTGTGTTTCCATACAAATTGTGAAATTTTTTGTTCTAGTTCTGTGAAAAATGCCAGTGGTAGTTTGATAGGGATTGCATTGAATCTGTAGCTTGCTTTGGGTAGTAGAGTCATTTTCACAATGTTGATTCTTCCAATCCAGGAACATGGTATATCTCTCCATCTATTTGTATCATCTTTAATTTCTTTCATCAGTGTCTTATAATTTTCTGCATACAGGTCTTTTGTCTCCTTAGGTAGGTTTATTCCTAGATATTTTATTCTTTTTGTTGCAATGGTAAACGGGAGTGTTTTCTTAATTTCACTTTCAGATTTTTCATCATTAGTGTATAGAAATGCAAGAGATTTCTGTGCATTAATTTTGTATCCTGCTACTTTACCAAATTCATTGATTAGCTCTAGGAGTTTTCTGGTAGCATCTTTAGGATTCTCTATGTATAGTATCATGTCATCTGCAAATAGTGACAGCTTTACTTCTTCTTTTCCGATTTGGATTCCTTTTATTTCTTTGTCTTCTCTGATTGCTGTGGCTAACACTTCCAAAACTATGTTGAATAATAGTGGTGAGAGTGGGCAACCTTGTCTTGTTCCTGATCTTAGTGGAAATGGTTTCAGTTTTTCACCATTGAGGACAATGTTGGCTGTGGGTTTGTCATATATGGCCTTTATTATGTTGAGGAAAGTTCCCTCTATGCCTACTTTCTGCAGGGCTTTTATCATAAATGGGTGTTGAATTTTGTCGAAAGCTTTCTCTGCATCTATTGAGATGATCATATGGTTTTTCTCCTTCAATTTGTTAATATGGTGTATCACATTGATTGATTTGCGTATATTGAAGAATCCTTGCATTCCTGGGATAAACCCCACTTGATCATGGTGTATAATCCTTTTAATGTGCTGTTGGATTCTGTTTGCTAGTATTTTGTTGAGGATTTTTGCATCTATGTTCATCAGTGATATTGGCCTGTAGTTTTCTTTCTTTGTGACATCTTTGTCTGGTTTTGGTATCAGGGTGATGGTGGCCTCGTAGAATGAGTTTGGGAGTGTTCCTCCCTCTGCAATATTTTGGAAGAGTTTGAGAAGGATAGGTGTTAGCTCGTCTCTAAATGTTTGATAGAATTCACCTGTGAAGCCATCTGGTCCTGGGCTTTTGTTTGTTGGAAGGTTTTTAATCACAGTTTCAATTTCAGTGCTTGTGATTGGTCTGTTCATATTTTCTATTTCTCCCTGGTTCAGTCTCGGCAGTTTGTGCATTTCTAAGAATCTGTCCATTTCTTCCAGGTTGTCCATTTTATTGGCATAGAGTTGCTTGTAGTAATCTCTCATGATCTTTTGTATTTCTGCAGTGTCAGTGGTTACTTCTCCTTTTTCATTTCTAATTCTATTGATCTGAGTCTTCTCCCTTTTTCTCTTGATGAGTCTGGCTAATGGTTTATCAATTTTGTTTATCTTCTCAAAGAACAAGCTTTTAGTTTCATTGATTTTTGCTATTGTTTCCCTCATTTCTTTTTCATTTATTTCTGACCTGATCTTTATAATTTCTTTCCTTCTGCTGGCTTTGGGGTTTTTTTCTTCTTCTTTCTCTAATTGCTTCAGGTGCAAGGTTAGGTTGTTTATTCGAGATGTTTCCTGTTTCTTGAGGTAGGCTTGTATTGCTATAAACTTCCCTCTTAGCACTGCTTTTGCTGCGTCCCATAGGTTTTGGGTCGTCGTATCTCCATTGTCATTTGTTTCTAGGTATTTTTTGATTTCCCCTTTGATTTCTTCAGTAATCACTTCGTTATTAAGTAATGTATTGTGTAGCCTCCATGTGTTTGTATTTTTTACAGATCTTTTCCTGTAATTGATATCTAGTCTCATAGCGTTGTGGTCGGAAAAGATATTTGATACGATTTCAATTTTCTTAAATTTACCAAGGCTTGATTTGTGACCCAAGATATGATCTATCCTGGAGAATGTTCCATGAGCACTTGAGAAAAATGTGTATTCTGTTGTTTTTGGGTGGAATGTCCTATAAATATCAATTAAGTCCATCTTGTTTAATGTATCATTTAAAGCTTGTGTTTCCTTATTTATTTTCATTTTGGATGATCTGTCCATTGGTGAAAGTGGGGTGTTAAAGTCCCCTACTATGATTGTGTTGCTGTCGATTTCCGCTTTAATGGCTGTTAGTATTTGCCTTATGTATTGAGGTGCTCCTATGTTGGGTGCATAAATATTTACAATTGTTATAGCTTCCTCTTGGATCGATCCCTTGATCATTATATAGTGTCCTTCTTTGTCTCTTGTAATAGTCTTTATTTTAAAGTCTATTTTGTCTGATATGAGAATTGCTACTCCAGCTTTCTTTTGATTTCCATTTGCATGGAATATCTTTTTCCATCCCCTCACTTTCAGTCTGTATGTGTCTCTAGGTCTGAAGTGGGTCTCTTGTAGACAGCATATATATGGGTCTTGTTTTTGTATCCATTCAGCCAGCCTGTGTCTTTTGGTGGGAGCATTTAATCCATTTACATTCAAGGTAATTATCGATATGTATGTTCCTATTCCCATTTTCTTAAATGTTTTGGGTTTGTTATTGTAGGTGTTTTCCTTCTCTTGTGTTTCTTGCCTAGAGAAGTTCCCTTAGCATTTGTTGTAAAGCTGGTTTGGTGGTGCTGAACTCTCTCAGCTTTTGCTTGTCTGTAAAGGTTTTAATTTCTCCATCACATTTGAATGAGATCCTTGCTGGGTAGAGTAATCTTGGTTGTAGGTTTTTCTCCTTCATCACTTTTAGTATATCCTGCCACTCCCTTCTGGCTTGCAGAGTTTCTGCTGAAAGATCAGATGTTAACCTTATGGGGATTCCCTTGTGTGTTATTTGCTGTTTTTCCCTTGCTGCCTTTAATATGTTTTCCTTATATTTAATTTTTCACAGTTTGATTAATATGTGTCTTGGCGTGTTTCTCCTTGGGTTTATCCTGTATGGGACTCTCTGTTCTTCCAGGACTTGATTAACTATTTCCTTTCCCATATTAGGGAAGTTTTCAACTATAATCTCTTCAAATATTTTCTCAGTCCCTTTCTTTTTCTCTTCTTCTTCTGGGACCCCTATAATTCGAATGTTGGTGCGTTTAATGTTGTCCCAGAGGTCTCTGAGACTGTCCTCAGTTCTTTTCATTCTTTTTTCTTTATCCTGCTCTGCAGTAGTTATTTCCACCATTTTATCTTCCAGGTCACTTATCCTTTCTTCTGCCTCAGTTATTCTGCTATTGATCCCATCTAGAGTATTTTTAATTTCATTTATTGTGTTTTTCATCGTTGCTTGGTTCCTCTTTAGTTCTTCTACGTCCTTGTTAAATGTTTCTTGCATTTTGTCTATTCTATTTCCAAGATTTTGGATCATCCTTACTATCATTATTCTGAATTCTTTTTCAGGTAGACTACCTATTTCCTCTTCATTTGTTAGGTCTGGTGTGCTTTGACCCTGCTCCTTCACCTGCTGTGTGTTTTTCTGTCGTCTCATTTTGCTTATCTTACTGTGTTTGGGGGTCTCCTTTTCACAGACTGCAGGTTTGTAGTTCCCGTTGTTTTTGGTATCTGTCCCCAGTGGCTAAGGTTGGTTCAGTGGGTTGTGTAGGCTTCCTGGTGTAGGGAACTAGTGCCTGAGCTCTGGTGGATGAGGCTGGATCTTGTCTTTCTGGTGGGCACATCCACGTCTGGTGGTGTATTTTGGGGTGTCTGTGGCCTTATTATGATTTTAGGCAGCCTCTCTGCTAATGGATGGGGCTGTGTTCCTGTCTTGCTAGTTGTTTGGCATAGGGTGTTCAGCACTGTAGCTTGCTGGTCATTGAGTGATGCTGGGACTTGATGTTGAGATGGAGATCTCTGAGAGATTTTTGCCGTTTGGTATTACGTGGAGCTGGGAGGTCTCTTGTGGACCAGTGTCCTGAAGTTGGCTCTCCCACCTCAGAGGCACGGCCCTGATGCCTGGCTGGAGCACCAAGAGCCTTTCGTCCACACGGCTCAGAGTAAAAGGGAGAAAAAATAGAAAGAAAGAAAGAGGCTATAATATAGTGAAGTAAAATAAAGCTATTGTAAAGCAAAGCTATACAGACAAAATCTTACCCAGAAGCATATACATATACACTCACAAAAAAAAAGGAAAAGGGGAAAAATTAATATATCCTGCTCCCAAAGTCCACCTCCTGAATTTGGAATGATTCGTTGTCTATTCAGGTATTCAACAGATGCAGGCACATCAAGTTGTTTGTGGAGTTTTAATCCGCTGCTTCTGAGGCTGCTGGGAGAGATTTCCCCTTCTCTTCCCTGTTCGCACAGCTCCTGGGGTTCAGCTATGGATTTGGACCCGCCTCTGCGTGTAGGTCGCCTGAGGGCGTCTATTCCCCGCCCAGACAGAACGGGGTTAAAGGAGCCGCTGCTTCGGGGGCGCTGGCTCACTCAGGCCGCGGGGAGGGAGGGGTACAGAGGAGGCGGGGCGAGCCTGCGGCGTCAGAGGCCGGCGTGACGTTGCACCAGCCTGAGGCGCGCAGTGCGTTCTCCCGGGGAATTTGTCCCTGGATCATGGGACCCTGGCAGTGGCGGGCTGCACCGGCTCCCGGGAGGGGCGGTGTGGAGAGTGACCTGTGCTCACACACAGGCTTTTTGGAGGCGGCAGCAGCAGCCCCAGCGTCTCACGCCTGTCTCTGGGGTCCGCGCTGATCGCCGCGGCTCGCGCCCTTCTCTGGAGTTCGTTTAGGCGGCGCTCTGAATCCCCTCTCCTTGCGCGCAGCGAAACAAAGAGGCAAGAAAAAGTCTCTTGCCTCTTCGGCAGCTCCAGACTTTTTCCCGGCCTCCCTCCCAGCCAGCTGTGGTGCGCTAACCCCTTCAGGCTGTGTTCACGCCGCCAGCCCCAGTCCTCTCCCTGCGATCCGACCGAAGCTGAGCCTCAGCTCCCAGCCCCGCCTGCCCCGGCGGGGGAGCAGACAAGCCTCTTGGGCTGGTGAGCGCTGCTCGGCGCTGAGCCTCTGTGCGGGAGTCTCTCCGCTTTTTCCTCTGCGCCCCTGTTGCTGTGGGATCCGCGCTGTTAGCTGCGGCTCGCGCCCGTCTCTGAAGTTCGTTTAGGCGGCGCTCTGAATCCCCTCTCCTCGCGCACCAGGAAACAAAGAGGGAAGAAAAAGTCTCTTGCCTCTTCGGCAGCTGCAGACTTTTTCCCGGGCTCCCTCCCGGCTAGCTGTGGTGCACTAACCCCTTCAGGCTGTGTTCACGCCGACAACCCCAGTCCTCTCCCTGCGATCCGACCGAAGCTGAGCCTCAGCTCCCAGCCCCGCCCGCCCCGGCGGGGGAGCAGAGAAGCCTCCCGGGCTGGAGAGTGCTGGTCGGCACCGCTCCTCCGTGCGGGAACCTCTCCGCTTTGCCCTCCGCACCCCTGTGGCTGCGCTCTCCTCCGTGGCTCCGAAGCTTCCCCCCTCTGCCACCCGCAGTCTCTGCCCGCGAAGGGGCTTCCTAGTGCGTGGAAATCTTTCCTCCTTCACAGCTCCCTCCCACTGGTGCAGGTGCCGTCCCTATTCTTTTGTCTCTGTTATTTCTTTTTTCTTTTGCCCTACCCAAGTACGGGGGGAGTTTCTTGCCTTTTTGGAGGTCGGACGTTTTCTGCCAGCGTTCAGTGGGTGTTCTGTAGGAGCAGTTCCACGTGTAGATGTATTTCTACTGTATCTGTGGGAAGGAAGGTGATCTCCGCGTCTTACTCTTCCGCCATCTTCTCTCCTCAGCCTGTTGATGGCCATTCTAACAGGAGTGAGGCGATATCTCATTGTGGATCTGATTTGCATTTCTCTTAGGAATTGCTTTTACTTCTGAGACCACTGTCATCTTTATCCATGCTAGGAGAATGTTATTCTTTCTCCAGGAGTGTTTCAAATTGCTCTACCCTTCTTAAAATATCAGTAACTTTGACTTATGAAAAATATATACCTCTGTCTTCAGTACAAGATGACTCACAATTTTATCAGGAAAAAATTTGTTAAAGTATTGACATAATATGAACACCTTCAGAAATTTGACTGATCTGAAAAGTTTTTAAAGAAGATAATTTATGCACAACTAAAAATCAAGAAGAATGCTTATTCAGGCAGTGTTTGTTTACACTGAAAACTGTTAAGAATTGTTGATACTGCTGAGATTTAGATTTGAATCCCCAAAGCAGCTTTAAACTGAACTGTCTTGTCCAGAATCATTTGGCTAAACTCCACTGGTCAGACTACTACAGCTGCCCTACAGCTGACCTTGACTTTTGGCACAGAAAACAGAAACTCCTGAATAGATCTGGGACTTGTCCAGGCTCTGGCACAGGAATATCCACGTTAGTGGTATGCCTTTAAAGGCGAGAGCCAGGATACTTAATATCCATTTTTTACTTTCTTGTTTTTGTTTTTTTTTACTTCTTTAGCCTGGCATAGACAACCAAGCCAATGGCGTTTGAGTCAGCTATATCTAGGTTTGAAATCTCAGCCCTTCCTATTTGCTGTCTTCGAGTTTGGGACAAAGTACTTTGCTTGTTTGCATAAATAATTGTTTATTATACTCTCACATAACAGGAAGTCATGAAATAATGGTTTTAGGAATGGCTCAGCAGCTTGACCATGTTACCAAGTTTCTCCCGATCCTATCACATTGACAATGTGTTTCATCATGATGACTGTGGAAACTCCAAGTATCATATCTGCACAGGTATCATACCTACACAGGACAACGCCCTTAGTAGAAAGACAGCGTATATCATATACCTCTATTTAATCAGGGAAAAAAGTTCTATCTAGAAAACTCCCTAGCTGACTGCCCTGTCATCTAACTGAGCAGAAACAGATCGCAGGTCAACCCCTGAACCAATCACTGACAAATAAGAATGGGATCATCATTATGGATTTAGATTTCTCATAATTCATCCCTGGGCAGAATTCACATTGTCACATTGTGGAGAGCACACGGTCAAATCAGGATCCTCTTAGCAGGGAAAAGTGGGATATGCTAGTGTATTGACAACGTAGGTCTTTAAAACACCATTAACAGTGTCCTTCTTCATTGTTGAGACTATCTCTGAATTAGGCAATTACATTGGCCCACGGGGAATCATCAGCTGGTTTGTTATCCCCGAACTGATTTATTTCTTTACTTAAGAATGGCTTCAGTTTGCATCTTGGAAATTTTGTTTCTAGTAAAAGAGTTCTTATCACATTGCCATAAGCTTTTTGAAAGTTTTCACCTAGAAGTTGAAAACAGTATGATCTTTGTTGCTCTCTTCAAAATCTAAGACCAAGAAGGCCAAATTACATTTTTATTTATAAACAAGGACTAGGTTAGCATCAAATTTAAATCTGAAATCAGAGAGGAAAGAGGACAAATTTTGCTCCTGTTGTATTAATACATCATGGACATTTGTTGCTTCCACTAATACTGTATTATGAGTTCTTCACTGGAGGTGGCTGTGTCTTATTAATCTTTGTATTCCAAGAAGTTGACTCATTTCTTGGCTCATAGGAGATGTATGATAAATGTTGTGTTGCAAATAATCTCAAAACACACGATTTCATGCAACGTTAACTTGGCAAAGTTATAAGACAAAGTCCTTGTCTTGGCATTAATGAATACCTCCTAATTTTCCTATTACCATACTTGAGGCAGCTTGTCAATGATCCTCCAGCTTATGGTGAATGTATCAAGTGGTGTCGACAGAGTCAACTCATGAATTGGCATTACTTGGCACACACAGAGTAGATGTGGCGCTTAGCCTGTTTTTTGCAGCACGAAGCCCTCCATTTGTCCCGAGCTCGTTACTGTACATTGGTCTCGGAGTCCATAGCTGAGGGATATCAATAGTTCTGGGAACCAGCTCACATCACATCCTATGCTTCACTGATGGCTATGTCTGAATCAGAGCAAGGCTTGAGGGCGCAGGATTTCTTATAACTTGTTTGGCTGGTTTTCATGAGTTGACTGATTAATGTGGACAGTCAGCTCATTTCTCAGTGTGAAAAAGATGGAATCACTGTGTAATACTAGAAATTTCTTGAAAATGAAATACAGAAATACGAGGAGAGCCAGAGGGAAGTGAGAATCAAGAATAGCTTCCAATAAGGAACTTTAGAATGTAATTTTCTGGGAAGCAGAGACCTGTGACTCCTCTGTCCTCAGTCCCCAATGGTGACTTGCTGCAACATGTTATATTGTGTAATGCTCAGGAAAGTTCACATGTACCAGATACCCTTCTTTTCTCCCGAATCATGAACACTGAGGGCCAGAGGGGCATATGCACATAGAAGCACCCCTAGGTGGTCGTCCTGCCCTCACCCTCTCTTGGTAAGTGGCCATTCTCGGAGGGCTGGTCATTCTGGTCAGTTAGTTTGTGCTTCCTCCATCATTCTCAGTTTGGGGAGCTCTTGCAGTCTTCCCAGAGAACGAACTTCCTGCCTAGGGTTCCTGATGAGTAGCCGTTGCCTTGGGCTTAAAGCTGAGCTTTTATGAGTAACACTGAGTCAGAGTATGGTAGTGATAATCTAAGATTCTGGAGTCATATTTTCTGGGTTCAAATCCCAACTCTGCCACTTGCAAGTTCTATGACCTCAGATGCTGCACCTCTTTTCCCCTCACTGCCTCATTTTCCTCCCGTACGTCGTAGGGCTGTAAGGAAGATTAAATGAAAGCATTGTCTGCCACAGAGAAAACACTGTGTAAGTCAGTAAGATTATCATCATTTGTGTCCGTCCCAATTCAGATATATCACAACTTTAGCAATTCTACATGGAGCCTGTACACCAGTGGCATCAACTTAGAAATTTCTTGGCTATGCAAGATAGGTGACTAAATAAACTGTATAGCAATGGTTGTGATCACCATTTTGCATCAATATTTTGTTTTAAATTTTCTTAAATATCTTTCCTATAATTTCTTTATTTTCAAGTTAAAATATAAAATTGTCAAGGGCTGGGACTTTCTTTATGAATTTCTTCATATACCCAATGCAGAAGTGCTACATATGTGTCAAATATAAAATGTACTGTTTTCAAAATTAAAAAAAAAAAATCAATTGAGAGGCAAGCCCTTCACAATGGCAAAACAACCAACCAATTCAGTCACAAGGCTCCTAGTTTTAGGACTGTTAAATTCTAGGGTCAATTCCATTGTTTTCAGTGTAATAATCTGACTACCTTATCACATAATCTTCCCACCTAACATCCATATGACTTTAGGATACCTGGACCTCATCATTGTCTTTCATCTTAAGGAGATACTGGGATTTCTAATGGTTTAGCTGATGACAAAGGTTGTAGTATTGAGGAATAATCCCTATTTAGAGATTAGAAGGCTCATGAACAGGTCATATGCAGTTAGAATATATTTTAACCAATGAAATATCCAGTTGGCATTTGCTCAAGTAACACAAGAGTTTCTGATCATTGGAAACCATACAACATGGGCAAAGTGTTGGTGAAACACAGCAGTGTGTCCTGGTCCAAAAGATAACATTTTGGTTGTTTCTGTGGTCATCGAAAAGCTACATCTATATCACATGTACACAGCTTCTTGTAGGTGACTCAAAATGAATTAGTTCAGCAAGGTAGTGGGTTTGACCCAGTTAGGCAGTGCAGAAGAGTTATTAAAAGTACTGGCTCTGGAACGGAACTCCTTGTGATCAGATCAAAGCACAGATGCACTATCTTGTGTGCGACCTCAGGCTGATTCCTTCTCATCTCTAAAGATCTGTTTTCTTTTCTAGAAAATTGGCATAAAAATAGTACTACTTCATTACTGTAAGCATAAAATTTGAGAATGTAAAATAAAGTGCTTAGCCCACAGACTGTATAGTAAGAATTCACTACATTTCAGCCATTATTTTTTACTATTATTTGAAGACAATTTCTACCTTGACGCTGCATTGGTAAATAACATAATGGTGAGAAGAAAGCTCTTCCTGATTATAACTGAGACCTGCATATTCAGGGAACTCTAATTTGTGTTTCAGTAAATGATCTGATTACTGGTGAGATCAGAAGGTCCTGTAAATGGCTACCCACCCTGTTCCTGTCAGAACCTGAGTCAGGTTGAGACTAGCTGCCTGACACATTTCTGTATGGTTTCCACCTAATGAAGCCACCTTCACACATTGCTTTCTTTAACTGACCAAGGACCTATTGAGAAAACTGTCATCACATGACAGAGGGTTCTTGGAAGGAAGATGTGACTTGCCTGAGGCCAAGTTTCTGCAGTACTACTCGGATAGTCTTAATAATAGCCAACTTTAATGAGCATCTACTATGTGCTGGCATTGAGTTAAGCACTGTACATGCATTATCCTGATTAATATTCATAACAACCTTTTGGAATGGGACTTTCATTATCTCATTTAAGTACAAGGAAACTGAAGTGAAGAGAGGTGTGTAATTTGTACAAATCCCCACAACTTGGAAAAACCAGGGTGTGCTCTGACACTATACAATGATGGATGCAAGGACTTTGTGTATGAAAATTGTTGTTTCTCTGAGGCCTGTAGGGTACATATATTTTTGGAAGGGCAAAGATTAACTTCTGTTGAACTTTTTGTTTTTCTTTTCTTTTTTTTTTTTTTCACACACACACACTGTATTTTATTTTTACAAGAGATAAATAGACTGACACCAAGCATTGTACATGGATGACCACAACAAAAGCAACAATGACTGCAATTACCAAACATGAAACACACTCATACTATGTCATAATATTGACATTCAGTCCAGTAATCCTCCACTGTAACAGCTCCTTTACTTTGCAGTGAAAATTGATTTGTATATTCTTTGCCTCTGAGTCCTTGTGGGATTTTTTTTTTTTTAATTCAGACAGAAAGTCACAAAAATTATACTCATCCTCATCAGTTCACTCAGTCCCATGTAATTAAATTTTTTTTTTCATCTTGATCTTTTGTTAGCACTTTTATGAGTTCATCAGTTTTTCATTAGAGTTCTGAAAATGCTTATTCATTCAGTTCAGCAGTACAGTCAGTTACCAGAAACCTGTACTTGTCAGAGTCTTTTCCAAGAATTTCTTGAAGATGAAACCCTTTTATAGGAACATATTTGCAAAATCATCAGAGTACACCCAGAACTGTCTGTAAATGACAAAAGACTTAAAAATGACCACAGTTAAAGATTTGATGAAAGTTCATAATAATGCAGTTGACAAGAAAATTAGTTATTTCTGAGATATACATTTTAAAGTAATAACTAGGATTATTACTTATAACATTATACCAGAACATATAAGATTTTTAGAAATTTCATGTAATGTCTGAAACATTTATATTAACACATTTCCATACATATTTCCATACAAATACAAATATAAGATTTTTAGAAATTTCATGTAATGTCTGAAACATTTATGTTAACATATTTCCATACAAATAACCCAGTGAAAGTTTAGTGTTAGTTGTTTTGTTTGTTTTTTTATACTGCAGGTTCTTATTAGGCATCAATTTTATACACATCAGTGTATACATGTCAATCCCAATCGCCCAATTCAGCACACCACCATCCCCACCCCACAGCAGTTTTCCCCCCTTGGTGTCCATATGTCCATTCTCTACATCTGTGTCTCAACTTCTGCCCTGCAAACTGGCTCATCTGTACCATTTTTCTAGGTTCCACATACATGCATTAATATACGATATTTGTTTTTCTCTTTCTGACTTACTTCACTCTGTATGACAGTCTCTAGATCCATCCACGTCTCAACAAATGACTCAATTTCGTTCCTTTTTATGGCTGAGTAATATTCCATTGTATATATGTACCACATCTTCTTTATCCATTCGTCTGTTGATGGGCATTTAGGTTGCTTCCATGACCTGGCTATTGTAAATAGTGCTGCAATGAACATTCGGGTGCATGTGTCTTTTTGAATTACGGTTTTCTCTGGGTATATGCCCAGTAGTGGGATTGCTGGGTCATATGGTAATTCTATTTTTAGTTTTTTAAGGAACCTCCATATTGTTCTCCATAGTGGCTGTATCAATTTACATTCCCACCAACAGTGCAAGAGGGTTCCCTTTTCTCCACACCCTCTCCAGCATTTGTTGTTTGTAGATTTTCTGATGATGCCCATTCTAACAGGAGTGAGGTGATACCTCATTGTAGTTTTGATTTGCATTTCTCTAATAATTAGTGATGTTGAGCATCTTTTCATGTGCTTCGTGGCCGTCTGTATGTCTTCTTTGGAGAAATGTCTATTTAGGTCTTCTGCCCATTTTTGGATTGGGGTGTTTGTTTCTTTAATATTGAGCTGAATGAGCTGCTTATATATTTTGGAGATTAATCCTTTGTCCGTTGATTCATTTGCAAATATTTTCTCCCATTCTGAGGGTTGTCTTTTCGTCTTGTTTATGGTTTCCTTTGCTGTGCAAAAGCTTTGAAGTTTCATTAGGTCCCACTTGTTTATTTTTGTTTTTATTTCCATTACTCTAGGAGGTGGATCAAAAAAGATCTTGCTGTGATTTATGTCAAAGAGTGTTCTTCCTATGTTTTCCTCTAAGAGTTTTATAGTGTCCAGTCTTATATTTAGGTCTCGAATCCATTTTGAGTTTATTTTTGTGTATGGTGTTAGGGAGTATTCTAATTTCATTCTTTTACATGTAGCTGTCCAGTTTTCCCAGCACCACTTATTGAAGAGACTGTCTTTTCTCCATTGTATATCTTTGCCTCCTTTGTCATAGATTAGTTGACCATAGGTGCGTGGGTTAATCTCTGGGCTTTCTATCTTGTTCCATTGATCTATGTTTCTGTTTTTGTGCCAGTACCATATTGTCTTGATTACTGTAGCTTTGTAGTATAATCTGAAGTCAGGGAGTCTGATTCCTCCAGCTCCATTTTTTCCCCTCAAGACTGCTTTGGCTATTCGGGGTCTTTTGTGTCTCCATACAAATTTTAAGATGATTTGTTCTGGCTCCGTAAAAAATGCCATTGGTAATTTGATAGGGATTGCATTGAATCTGTAGATTGCTTTGGGTAGTATAGTCATTTTCACAATGTTGATTCTTCCAATCCAAGAACATGGTATATCTCTCCATCTGTTGGTATCATCTTTAATTTCTTTCATCAGTGTCTTATAGTTTTCTTCATACAGGTCTTTTGTCTCCCTAGGTAGGTTTATTCCTAGGTATTTTATTCTTTTTGTTGCAATGGTAAATGGGAGTGTTTCCATAATTTCTCTTTCAGATTTTTCATCATTAGTGTATAGGAATGCAAGAGATTTCTGTGCATTAATTTTGTATCCTGCAACTTTACCATATTCATTCATTAGCTCTAGCAGTTTTCTGGTGGCAGTTTTAGGATTCTCTATGTATAGTATCATGTCATCCGCAAACAGTGACAGTTTTACTTCTTCTTTTCCAATTTGTATTTCTTTTATTTCTTTTTCTTCTCTGATTGCCGTGGCTAGGACTTCCAGAACTATGTTGAATAATAGTGGTGAGAGTGGACATCCTTGTCTTGTTCCTGATCTTAGAGGAAATGCTTTCAGTTTTTCACCATTGAGAATGATGTTTGCTGTGGGTTTGTCATATATGGCCTTTATTATGTTGAGGTAGGTTCCCTCTATGCCCACTTTCTGGAGAGTTTTTATCAGAAATGGGTGTTGAATTTTGTCAAAAGCTTTTTCTGCATCTATTGAGATGATCATATGGTTTTTATTCTTCAATTTGTTAATATGGTGTATCACATTGATTGATTTGCGTATATTGAAGAATCCTTGCATCCCTGGGATAAATCCCACTTGATTGTGGTGTATGATCCTTTTAATGTGTTGTTGGATTCTGTTTGCTAGTATTTTGTTGAGGATTTTTGCATCTATATTCATCAGTGATATTGGTCTGTAATTTTCTTTTTTTGTAGTGTCTTTGTCTGGTTTTGGTATCAGGGGGATGGTGGCCTCATAGAATGAGTTTGGGAGTGTTCCTTCCTCTGCAATTTTTTGGAAGAGTTTGAGAAGGTTGGGTGTTAGCTCTTCTCTAAATGTTTGATAGAATTCACCTGTGAAGCCATCTGGTCCTGGACTTTTGTTTGTTGGAAGATTTTTAATCACAGTTTCAATTTCATTACTTGTGATTGGTCTGTTCATATTTTCTGTTTCTTCCTGGTTCAGTCTTGGAAGGTTATACCTTTCTAAAAATTTGTCCATTTCTTCCAGGTTGTCCATTTTATTGGCATAAAGTTGCTTGTAGTAGTCTCTTAGGATGCTTTGTATTTCTGCGGTGTCTGTTGTAACTTCTCCTTTTTCATTTCTGATTTTATTGATTTGAGTCCTCTCCCTCTTTTTCTTGATGAGTCTGGCTAATGGCTTATCAATTTTGTTTATCTTCTCAAAGAACCAACTTTTAGTTTTATTGATCTTTGCTATTGTTTTCTTTGTTTCTATTTCATTTATTTCTGCTCTGATCTTTATGATTTCTTTCCTTCTGCTAACTTTGGGTTTTGTTTGTTCTTCTTTCTCTAGTTTCTTTAGGTGTAAGGTTAGATTGTTTACTTGAGATTTTTCTTGTTTCTTGAGGTAGGCTTGTATAGCTATAAACTTCCCTCTTAGAACTGCTTTTGCTGCATCCCATAGGTTTTGGGTCGTCGTGTTTTCATTGTCATTTGTCTCTAGGTATTTTTTTATTTCCTCTTTGATTTCTTCAGTGATCTCTTGGTTATTTAGTAACGTATTGTTTAGCCTCCATGTGTTTGTCTTTTTTACGTTTTTTTCCCTGTAATTCATTTCTAATCTCATCGCGTTGTGGTCAGAAAAGATGCTTGATATGATTTCAATTTTCTTAAATTTACTGAGGCTTGATTTGTGACCCAAGATGTGATCTATCCTGGAGAATGTTCCGTGCGCACTTGAGAAGAACGTGTAATCTGCTGTTTTTGGATGGAATGTCCTATACATATCAATTAAATCTATCTGGTCTATTGTGTCATTTAAAGCTTCTGTTTCCTTATTTATTTTCATTTTGGATGATCTGTCCATTGGTGTAAGTGAGGTGTTAAAGTCCCCCACTATTATTGTGTTACTGTCGATTTCCTCTTTTAGAACTGTTAGCAGTTGCCTTATGTATTGAGGTGCTCCTATGTTGGGTGCATATATATTTATAATTGTTATATCTTCTTCTTGGATTGATCCCTGGATCATTATGTAGTGTCCTTCCTTGTCTCTTGTAACATTCTTTATTTTAAAGTCTATTTTATCTGATATGAGTATAGCTACTCCAGCTTTCTTTTGATTTCCATTTGCATGGAATATCTTTTTCCATCCCCTCACTTTCAGTCTGTATGTGTCCCTAGGTCTAAAGTGGGTCTCTTGTAGACAGCATATATATGGGTCTTGTTTTTGTATCCATTCAGCCAGTCTATGTCTTTTGGTTGGGGCATTTAATCCATTCACGTTTAAGGTAATTATTGATATGTATGTTCCTATGACCATTTTCTTAATTGTTTTGGGTTTGTTTTTGTAGGTCCTTTTCTTCTCTTGTGTTTCCCACTTAGAGAAGTTCCTTTAGCATTTGTTGTAGAGCTGGTTTGGTGGTGCTGAATTCTCTTAGCTTTTGCTTGTCTGTAAAGCTTTTGATTTCTCCATCAAATCTAAATGAGATCCTTGCCGGGTAGAGTAATCTTGGTTGTAGGTTCTTCCCTTTCATCACTTTAAGTATATCATGCCACTCCCTTCTGGCTTGCAGACTTTCTGCTGAGAAATCAGCTGTTAACCTTATGGGAGTTCCCTTGTATGTTATTTGTCGTTTTTCCCTTGCTGCTTTCAATAATTTTTCTTTGTCTTTAATTTTTGCCACTTTGATTACTATGTGTCTCGGCGTGTTTCTCCTTGGGTTTATTCTGTATGGGACTCTCTGCGCTTCCTGGACTTGGGTGGCTATTTCCTTTCCCATGTTAGGGAAGTTTTCGACTATAATCTCTTCAAATATTTTCTCTGGTCCTTTCTGTCTCTCTTCTCCTTCTGGGACCCCTATAATGCGAATGTTGTTGCGTTTAATGTTGTCCCAGAGGTCTCTTAGGCTGTCTTCATTTCTTTTCATTCTTTTTTCTTTAGTCTGTTCCGCAGCAGTGAATGCCACCATTCTGTCTTCCAGGTCACTTATCCGTTCTTCTGCCTCAGTTATTCTGCTATTGATTCCTTCTAGTGTAGTTTTCATTTCAGTTATTGTATTGGTCATCTCTGTTTGTTTGTTCTTTAATTCTTCTAGGTCTTTGTTAATCATTTCTTGCATCTTCTCAATCTTTGCCTCCATTCTTATTCCAAGGTCCTGGATCATCTTCACTATCATTATTCTGAATTCTTTTTCTGCAAGGTTGCCTATCTCCACTTCATTTAGTTGTTTTTCTGGGGTTTTTCCTTGTTCCTTCATCTGGTACATAGCCCTCTGCCTTTTCATCTTCTCTATCTTTCTGTAACTGTGGTTTTTGGTCCACAGGCTGCAGGATTGTAGTTTTTCTTGCTTCTGCTGTCTGTCCTCTGGTGGTTGAGGCTATCTAAGAGGCTTGATGGGAGGCTCTGGTGGTGGGTAGAGCTGACTGTTGCTGTGGCGGTCAGAGCTCAGTAAAACCTTAATCCACCTGTTTTTCTTTTTAATTTTACTTTTTATTCTATTTTATTTTTTTAACATCTTTATTGGAGTATAATTGCTTTACAATGGTGTGTTAGTTTCTGCTTTATAACAAAGTGAATCAGCTATACATATACATATACATATATCCCCATATCTCTTCCCTCTTGCGTCTCCCTCCCACCCTCTCTATCCCACCCCTCTAGGTGGTCACAAAGCACCGAGCTGATCTCCCTGTGCTATGTGGCCACTTCCCACTAGCTACCTATTTTACATTTGGTAGTGTATATGTGTCCATGTTACTCTCTCACTTCGTCCCAGCTTACACTTCTCCCTCCGCCTGTCCTCAAGTCCATTCTCTACGTCTGCGTTTTTATTCCTGTCCTGCCCCTAGGATCTTCAGAACCACTTTTTTTTTTTTTTTTTTAGATTCTATATATATGTGTTAGCATACAGTATTTGTTTTTCTCCTTCTGACTTATTTCACTATGTATGGCAGTTTCTAGGTCTATCCACCTCACTACAAATAGTTCAATTTCATTTCTTTTTATGGTTGAGTAATATTCCATTGTATATATGTGCCAGATCTTCATTATCCATTCTTCTGTTGGACACTTAGGTTGCTTCCATGTCCTGGCTATTGTAAATAGAGCTGCAATGAATATTGTGGTACGTGACTCATTTTGAATTATGGTTTTCTCCGGGTATATGCCCAGTAGTGGGATTGCTGGGTCGTTTGGTAGTTCTACTTTTAGTTTTTTAAGGAACCTCCATACTGTTCTCCAGAGTGGCTGTATCAATTTACATCCCACCAACAGTGCAAGAGGGTTTCCCTTTTCTCCACACCCTCTCCAGCATTTATTGTTTGTAGATTTTTTGATGATGGCTAGTCTGACTGGTGTGAGGTGATACCTCATTGTAGTTTTGATTTGCATTTCTCTAATGATTAGTGATGTTGAGCATCCTTTCATGTGTTTGTTGGCAACCTGTATGTCTTCTTTGGAGAAATGTCTGTTCAGGTCTTCTGCCCATTTTTGGATGGGTTGTTTGTTTTTTTGATATTGAGCTACATGAGATGTTTGTAGGTTTTGGAGACTGATCCTTTGTCAGTTGCTCTATTTGCAAATATTTTCTCCCATTCTGAGGGTTGTCTTTTCGTTTTGTTTATGGTTTCCTTTGCTGTGCAAAAGCTTTTAAGTTTCATTAGGTCTCATTTGTTTATTTTTGTTTTTATTTCCATTTCTCTAGGAGGTGGGTCAAAAAGGATCTTGCTGTGATTTATGTCATAGAGTGTTCTGTCTATATTTTCCTCTAAGAGTTTTATAGTGTCTGGCCTTCCATTTAGGTCTTTAATCCATTTTGAGTTTATTTTTGTGTATGGTGTTAAGGAGTGTGCTAATTTCATTCTTTTACATGTAGCTGTCCAGTTTTCCCAGCGCCACTTATTGAAGAGTGTGCCTTTTCTCATTGTATATTCTTGCCTCCTTTATCAAAGATAAGGTGACCATATGGGCGTGGGTTTATCTCTGGGCTTTCTATCCTGTTCCATTGATCTATATTTCTGTTTTTGTGCCAGTACCATACTGTCTTGATTACTGTAGCTTTGTAGTTTAGTATGAAGTCAGGGAGCCTGATTCCTCCAGCTCCGTTTTTCTTTCTCAAGATTGCTTTGGCTATTTGGGGTCTTTTGTGTTTCCATACAAATTGTGAAATTTTTTGTTCTAGTTCTGTGAAAAATGCCAGTGGTAGTTTGATAGGGATTGCATTGAATCTGTAGATTGCTTTGGGTAGTAGAGTCATTTTCACAATGTTGATTCTTCCAATCCAGGAACGTGGTATATCTCTCCATCTCTTTGTGTCATCTTAAGTTTCTTTCATCAGTGTCTTATAGTTTTCTGCCTACAGGACTTTTTTCTCCTTAGGTAGGTTTATTCCTAGATATTTTTTCTTGCAATGGTAAATGGGAGTGTTTCCTTAATTTCTCTTTCATATTTTTCATCATTAGTGTATAGGAATGCAAGAGATTTCTGTGAATTAATTTTGTAGCCGGCTACTTTACCAAGTTCATTGATTAGCTCTAGTAGTTTTCTGGTAGCATCTTTAGGATTCTCTATGTATAGTGTCATGTCATCTGTAAACAGTGACAGTTTTACTTCTTCTTTTCCGAATTGGATTCCTTTTATTTCTTTTTATTCTAGGATTCCTGTGGCTAAAACTTCCAAAGCTATGTTGAATAATAGTGGTGAGAGTGGGCACCTTGTCTTGTTCCTGATCTTATTGGAAAAGGTTTCAGTTTTTCACCATTGAGAACGATGTTAGCTGTGTGCTTGTCATATATGGCCTTTATTATGTTGAGATAAGTTCCCTCTACGCCTACCTTCTGAAGGGTTTTTATCATAAATGGGTGTTGAATATTCTCAAAAGCTTTTTCTGCATCTATTGAGGTGATCATATGGTTTTTATCCATCAGTTTGTTAATATGATGTTATCACATTGATTGATTTGCATATTCTGAAGAATCCTTGCAATCCTGGGATAAACTCCACTTGATCATGGTGTATGATTCTTTTTCTCTTTTTTTTGATTCTTTTAATGTGCTGTTGGATTCTGTTTGTTAATATTTTGTTGAGGATTTTTGCATCTATATTCATCAGTGATATTGGCCTGTAGTTTTCTTTTTTTGTGATATCTTTGTCTGGTTTTGGTGTCAGGGTGATGGTGGCCTCGTAGAATGAGTTTGAGAGTGTTCCTCCCTCTGCTATATTTTGGAAGAATTTGAGAAGGATAGGTGTGAGCTCTTCTCTAAATGTTTAATAGAATTCGCCTGTGAAGCCATCTGGTCCTGGGCTTTTGTTTGTTGGAAGATTTTGAATCACAGTTTCAGTATCAGTGCTTGTGATTGGTCTGTTTATATTTTCTATTTCTTCATGGTTCAGTCTCGAAATGTTGTGCTTTTCTGAGAATTTGTCCATTTCCTCCAGATTGTCCATTTTATTGGCATATAGTTGCTTGTAGTAATCTCTCATGATCCTTTGTATTTCTGCAGTGTCAGTTGTTACTTCTCCTTTTTCATTTCTAATTCTGTTGATTTGAGTCTTCTCCCTTTTTTTCTTGGTGAGTCTGGCTAATGGTTTATCAATTTTGTTTATCTTCTCAAAGAACAAGCTTTTAGTTTTATTGATCTTACTATCATTTCCTTCATTTCTTTTTCATTTCTTTCTGATCTGATTTTTATGATTTCTTTCCTTCTGCTAACTTTGGGTATTTTTTTTTCTTCTTCTTCCTCTAATTGCTTTAGGTGTAAGGTTAAGTTGTTTAGTTGAGATTTTTCTTGTGTCTTGAGGCAGGATTGTATTGCTATAAACTTCCCTCTTAGAACTGCTTTTGCTGTATCCCATAGGTTTTGGATCGTTGTGTTTTCATTGTCATTTGTTTCTAGGTATTCTTTGATATCCTCTTTGATTTCTTTAGCTGTCTCTTGGTTACTTAGTAGTGTATTGTTTAGCTTCCATGTGTTTGTATTTTTTAGTTTGTTTCCTGTAATTGATATTTAGTCTCGTAGCGTTGTGGTCGGAAAAGATACTTGATATGGTTTCAATTTTCTTAAATTTACCAAGGCTTGATTTGTGACCCAAGATATGATCTATACTGCAGAATGTTCCATGAGCACTTGAGTAGAAAGTGTATTCTGTTGTTTTTGGATGGAATGTCCTATATATATCAGTTAAGTCCTTCTTGTTTAATGTGTCATTTAAAGCTTGTGTTTCCTTATTTATTTTCATTTTGGATGATCTGTCCATTGGTGAAAGTGGGGTATTCTAGTCCCCTACTATTATTGTGTAATGTCAATTTCCCCTTTTATGGCTGTTAGCATTTGCCTTATGAAATGAGGTGCTCCTATGTTGGGTGCATAAATATTTACAATTGTTATATCTTCTTGTTGGATTAATCCCTTGATCATTATGTAGTGTCCTTCTTTGTGTCTTGTAAGAGTCTTTATTTTAAAGTGTATTTTGTCTGATATGAGAATTGCTACTCCAGTTTTCTTTTGATTTCTATTTGCATGGAATATCTGTTTTCCATCCCCTCGCTTTCAGTCTGTATGTGTCCCTAGGTCTGAAATGGGTCTCTTGTAGACAGCATATATATGGGTCTTGTTTTTGTATCCATTCAGCCAGTGTATGTCTTTTGGTTGGAGCATTTAATCCATTTACATTTAAGGTAGTTATTGATATGTATGTTCCTATTACCATTTTGTTAATTGTTTTGGGTTTGTTAGTGTAGGTCTTTTCCTTCTCTTTTGTTTCCTGCCTAGAGAAGTTCCTTTAGTATTTGTTGTAAAGCTGGTTTGCTGATGCTGAATTCTCTTAGCTTTTGCTTGCCTGTAAAGGTTTTAATTTCTCCTTCGAATCTGAATGAGATTCCTGCTGGGTAGAGTAATCTTGGTTGTAGGTTTTTCACTTTCATCACTTTAAATATGTTCTGCCACTACCTTCTGGCTTGCAGAGTTTCTGCTGAAAGGTCAGCTGTTAACCTTATGAGGATTCCCTTGTATATTATTTGTTGCTTTTCCCTTGTTGCTTTTAATATTTTTTCTTTGTATTTAATTTTTGATAGTTTGATTAATATGTGTCCTGGCGTGTTTCTCCTTGAATTTATCTTGTATGGGACTTTCTGCTCTTCCTGGACTTGATTGACTATTTCCTTTCCCATATTAGGGAAGTTTTCAACTATAGTGTCTTCAAATATTTTCTCAGTCCCTTTCGTTTTCTCTTCTTCTGGGACCCCTATAATTTGAATGTTGGTTCATTTAATGTTGTCCCAGAGGTCTCTGAGACTGTCCACAATTCTTTTCATTCTTTTTTCTTTATTCTTCCCTGCAGTAGTTATTTCCACTATTTTATCTTCCAGGTCACTTATCCGTTCTTCTGCCTCAGTTATTCTGCTATTTATCCCTTCTAGAGAATTTTTAATTTCATTTATTGTGTTGTTCATCATTGTTTGTTTGCTCTTTAGTTCTTCTAGGTCATTGTGAAACGTTTTTTGAATTTTCTCCATTCTATTTCCAAGATTTTGTTTCATCTTTATTATCAATATTCTGAATTCTTTTTCAGGTAGACTGCCTATTTCCTCTTCATTTGTTTGGTCTGGGGGATTTTTGCCTTGCTCCTTCATCTGCTGCATATTTCTCTGTCTTCTCATTTTGCTTAATTTACTGTATTTGGGATCTCCTTTTCACAGGCTGCAGGTTCGCAGTTCCCATTGTTTTTAGTGTCTACCCCCAGTGAGTGATGTTGGTTCAATGGGTTGTGTAGGCTTCCTGGTGGAGGGGACTGGTGCCCTCCAGTTCTGGTGGATGAGGCCAGATCTTGTCTTTCTGGTGGGTAGGATGGCTTCTGGTGGTGTGTTGTGGGGTGTCTGTGAGCTCATTATGATTTTAGGCAGTCTCTCTGCTAATGGGTGGGGTTGTGTTCCTGTCTTGCTTGTTGTTTGGCATAGAGTGCCCAACTATAGCTTGCTGGTCGTTGAGTGGAGGTGGGTCTTAGCATTGAGATGGAGATCTCTGGGATAGCTTTCACTGTTTGATATTACATGGAGCCGGGAGGTCTCTGGTGGACCAATGTCCTGAACTCGGCTCTCCCACCTGAGAGGCTCAGGCCTGACACCTGGCTGGAGCACAAAGACCATGTCAGCCCCACAGCTCAGAAGAAAAGGTAGAAAAGGAAAAAAGAAAAGGAAGAAAGAAAGATAAAATAAAGTTATTAAAGTAAAAAATTTTTAAAAATTATGAAAAATAAAAAAATGAAAAAATGAAAAAAAAGAAAGAAGAGGGCAAGCAAATGAAAAAACAATCCCACCAATGATAACAAGCACTAAAAACTATACTTAAACAAACAAACAAACAAACAAACAAACAAAAAGGACAGACAGAACCCTAGGACAAATGGTAAATGGAAAGCTATACAGACAAATCACACAAAGAAGCATGCACATACACAGTCACAAAAAGAGAAAAGGGAAAAAAAAAAATCCAAGTCTACAGTTGCTCCCAAAATTCACCACCTCAATTTTGGGATGATTCGTTGTCTGTTCAGGTATTCCACAGATGCAGGGTATACCAAGTTGATTGTGGAGATTTAATCCACTCCTGAGGCTGCTGGGAGAAATTTCCCTTTCTCTTCTTTGTTCACACAACTCCTGGGGTTCAGCTTTGAATTTGACCCCGCCTCTGCGTGTAGGTTGCCTGAGGGCGTCTGTTCCCCACCCAGACAGGAGGGAGTTAAAGGAGCGGCTCATTAGGGGGCTCTGGGTTACTCAGGCAGGGGGGAGGGAGAGGTATGTAATGCGGGTCGAGCCTGCAGTGGCAGAGGCTGGTGTGACGTTGCAACAGCCTGAGGCACGTTCTGTGTTCTCCCAGGGAAGTTGTCCCTGGATCACGGGACCCTGGCAGTGGCGGGCTGCACAGGCTCCAAGGAGGGGAGGTGTTGATAGTGACCTGTGCTCGCACACAGGCTTCTTGGTGGCTGCAGCAGCAGCCTTAGCATTTCATGCCAGTCTCTGGTGTCTGCACTGGTAGCCACCTCTTGTGCCTGTCTCTGGAGCTCGTTTAGGAGGTCCTCTGAATCCCCTCTCCTTGCGCACCCCGAAACAATGGTCTCTTGCCTCTTAGGCAGTTCCAGACTTTCCCAGACTCCCTCCTGGCTAGCTGTGGTGTGCTAGGCCCCTTCAGGCTTGTTCACACAGCCAACCCCAGTCCTCTCCCTGGGGTCTGACCTCTGAAGCCCAAGCTTCAGCTCCCAGCTTCCACCTGCCCCAGCAGGTGAGCAGACAAGCCTCTCAGGCTGGTGAGTGCTGGTCGGCACTGATCCTCTGTGTGGGAATCTCTCCATTTTGCCCTCTGCACCCCTGTTGCTGCGCTCTCCTCTGTGGCTCCGAAGTTTCACCCCCGCCCATCCCCATCTCTGTCAGTGAAGGGGCTTCCTAGTGTGTGGAAACTTTTCTGCCCTCACAGCTCCCTCCCAGAAGTGCAGTTCTGTCCCTATTCCTTTGTCTCTGTTTTTTCTTTTTTCTTTCGCCCTACCCAGGTACGTGGGGAGTTTGTTGACTTTTGGGAAGTCTGAGGTCTTCTGCCAGCATTCAATAGGTGTTCTGTAGGAATTGTTCCACATGTAGATGTATTTCTGATGTATTTGTGGGGAGGAAGGTGATGTCCACATCTTACTCCTCCGCCGTCTTGAAGGTCCCCCACATATAGCTTTTTGAGTTAGTGTTTTTGTCTTCTTTGTAAAAATATATAGGTGTAGAATTGCTGGATCATATGGTAGTTTTGTTTTAATTTTTTTTGATAAACCTCCATACTGTTTTCCATAGGGGCTGCACCAATTTACATTTCCACCAACAGTGCAGGAGGCTTCCCTTTTTTCCATATCTTTACCAACATTTGTTACATCTTGTATTTTGAATAATAGTTATTCTAACAGGCATGAGGTAATATCTCATTGTCGTTTTGATTTGCATTTCTTAATTGATTAGTGATGTTAAGCACCTTTTCATATACTTGTTGAGTATGTGCATGTATTCTCTGTAAAAATTGTCTGTTCAAGTTCTTTGCCTATTTTATTTATTTATTTATTTATTTATTTATTTATTTATTTATTTATTTATTTATTTATTTATTTTTGGCTGTGTTGGGTCTTCGTTTCTGTGCAAGGGCTTTCTCTAGTTGCGGCGAGCGGGGGCCACTCTTCATCGCGGTGCACGGGCCTCTCACTATCGCGGCCTCTCTTGTTGCGGAGCACAGGCTCCAGTCGCACAGGCTCAGTAGTTGTGGCTCACGGGCCCAGTTGCTCCGTGGCATGTGGGATCCTCCCAGACCAGGGCTCGAACCCGTGTCCCCTGCATTGGCAGGCAGACTCTCAACCACTGCGCCACCAGGGAAGCCCCTTCTTTGCCTATTTTTAATCAAGTTGGGTTTTTGTTGTTGTTGTTATTTTGCTATTGAGTTGTATGAATTTCTTATATTTTGGATATTAACCCCTTATCAGATGTATGGTTTGCAAATATTTTCTCCCAATAAGTAGGTTGCCTTTTCATTTTGTTGGTGATTTTCCTTGCTGTGCAGAAGCTTCTTAGTTTGATGTAATCTCACTTGTTTATTTTTATTTTTGTTGTCTTTGCTTTTACTTTGGTGTCAAATCCAAAAAATTGCCAAGATCAATGACAAGGAGGTTGTCACCTATATTTTCTTTCAAGAGTTTTATTGTTTCAGGTCTTATATTCAAATCTTTGATCATTTTTGAGTTGATTTTAGTGTATGGTGTAAGATAACACTCCAGTTTCATTCTTTTGCATGTGGCTGTCTAGTTTTCTCAACACTTTTTATTGAAGAGACTGTCCTTTTACCATTGTATATTCTAGGCTCCTTTGTCATAAATTAATTGACCATATATGTGTGGGTTTATTTCTGAGCTCTCTATTCTGTCCCATAGGTCTATGTGTCTGTTTTTATGCCAATACCATACTTCTTTGATTACTATAACTTTGTAGTATAGTTTGAAATCAGGGAGTGTGATGCCTCCAGTTTTGTCCTTCTTTCTCAAGATTGCTTTGGGTATTTGGTTCTCTTATGGTACAAATTTTAGAATTGTTTCTTCTATTTCTGTGAAAAGTGTCATTGAAATTTTAATAGGAATTGCACTGAATCTGTAGATTGCTTTGGGGAGTATGGACATTTCAACAATACTAATTCTTCCAATCCATGAGCACAAAATATGATCATTTCCTGTTATCAACTCACTAGCTGAATTTTTCATAGTTGCCTGCCTATAGAAACTTTCACTGACCCCAGAGGGCAGCCAGCTGGCTGTACTTTTATTTTTTCATTTTTAGGAAGCCACAGAGATGTTATGACCCTTGTCTAGCACTTTGCTTAGTGATCCTATGTACTAAGAGTTTGATTGGCCTATCCTGGAGGATCTTCCAACCAGGTAAAGCTAAAGACCACACGCACAAATCTGTCATAGATGTTTAGAGATTCTCCTGAAAGAGTTTCTATTTTGTGACTCACTTGGGAAATACGGAGCAAGCCTCTTTGTGATATGTTGTATCTGAAGCCAGAAAAAACATGAAGGGAGTCTGGGATCCTATCCTTTGCCACCACAGTGGACTTGTGTTTCTGCAGCTGTGTGTGTGCTGGGGTGTTAGTGGTGGTTATGCAGAAGAGTGTGCTATGCTCAAGGAAGTTTGTGAAAGTGTGTGTAATACTAACAGGTCTCTTCAGAGTCTTTATTTGACAATGTTAATGGTGAATTGCAATGAATTAAGGTAATATAAATGACTAGAATTTTTACCAAGAATCTTGTAGAACTACTTTCCTGTGGAATGCGTTTTGAGAAACTCTGGTAAAAATGGTTAAGCCTGTAGGCTCAGGGTTAAATCCAAGCTCCACCACCTAGGTGCTGTGTGACTTTGGGAAAAATATTTAAACCCTTGGTGCCTTCTCTGTTTCTTCCTCAATAAAATTAATATAATAATGACATCTATCTCATAAGGTTTTGTTAAGTGTGGTCGTGGTTAGCACTCAATAAATATAAACAGTTTCTCCATTAAAGGATGCTTCAGTTGCATATTTGGGTTAGTTTCCTCAGCTTCATGTAATTTAATTTTATTTAATCTTATTTCCTCTTAAATGGTCATCTGCTGATTTGCAAGGGACCCCCTTCCAAAAACAAACAAACAAACAAAAGCAAACCTTGAGCATTGTCTCATGGTAAGCCATGCCCAAGGGTGCTGTTGACCTAATGATGCAGTTGAAAATAACACTGAAGTATGCAAACATTAAGGGCCACAAGAAGATCCTTTTATTGTGAGAGGGGTCCACACAGCTCCTCTCCCAGCCCACAGGGAGCTCATATTATTAGTCTATAATTCTGAGTTCTCAGGATAAGAAAATTCCTCACCTGGGGCTCAGATTTTGTTCACAAGAAGGCTGTCTAGCAGGGCTGCCTGTGTGGGTAAATGACTGAAGCCCTTGTTCTCAGTTGTTCCTTTCTCTGAGGGCTCTGCAAGCCAACATCCAGACACTTCAGTTTTGAGACATCAACTTGGCATTTCGCCAGTTTTAGAGAACAGAAGACAATAAAAAGATGTCAAATGGTTGGTAAAAATATTAAAAATTGTGGCCCATGAGACGATGAGGTGGACATGGTAAATAGATAAAGACCACTTTTTTTTTTCACATTTCCCTGGCTACCACTACACATTGGTGGGGTGAAAACCTGCTGTTTTCTCTAAAGGAATGTTGGACTCTGGAAAGACAAAAGCATTCCCCTTCAAAATCATCTCTCTTCAAAATCATCTTCATAGCTTCAAACTCATCTTCCTTCCAAGATGGTCCAAGCAAAATCCTTTGTGTTACAGCTAACTTAACAAGCAGCGGTAACAGTAACCATTGGGTGAGCCTAGGTGGTGGCACTTTTGTATAAGAGAGGGGATATATTGTTCAGGGAGGAGAGAGAGTGCCCAGAAAATCCTGCTTCCTCATCTGTGGAGGAAGGTGATGGGGTGGGAAACCCCCAAACCCTCACCCTGGGAGATGTGGATTTAAATAGCATCTGTGGGATTTAAGCAGCATACACGATGTTAGCCTGCAATCATTCCACACTGGTAATTGGAATTATTACCTAGAACACTCAGGATGGGCATGGAAAAAGAGTGGGAACACAGCAGCAATAAAGGGGAAAGTTGAGAAATATTTATGGAACAAAATTATTAGGACTTTAAGATTGATTAGTTTTGGGGGGGTGAATGGAATAGTCAAGGATAATTCTGTCTCTGGCTGACTAAGCTGGGTGGATTCTAATGTCATCAAAGGAGAAAGAGCAAGGTTGGGGAGGAAATAATGAGGTCAGATTCAAAAAATTGCACTTAGGTGTTGACTGTCAGTTCCCAAAAAGTCTACCAGAAAAACCTGTTGATCAAGCAACGCTGTTTATTAGAACACTACCAGTTTTAATGATATCTCAAAATGCTAAATTAAGTCAGGGAAGCTATAGCATTTTAGGGCCTGGGCTGGGGTATTTTAAGGTCAGTTTTTCAAGGAGAGGGGTGGTAGGGATCAGTGGGCACACTGAGGCACAGATCTTGAAGCAAGACTTGACTTGAGGAGAAGCTCCTAAATCTTGATAAATAAACTGTCTAATTGGCTTGCCGTCTTAACTTCCAGGAAAGAGTATTTCCTAGATCAAGAAACTAACTTGTTTTGCTTGGTGCCAGCATCATTTAACATAAGGACACAGTCAGTAGGTGTAGTTCTACTATTGTCTAGTTCAGGGAAAGGAAGTTCTCAAGACGTTCACGGGACATTCAATCAGTCCAAAAGGTTGTCTAGAAACTGGTGGTGGAAATGTAAACAATGGCTTCGAGTCATCTGAATAGAATATGCTTTCCGATACAAAGCAGGAACTCAATGAAATATCAGACAAACCTCCTTTGAGGATGTCTTCTATCCAGGATCACTCAGGAAACTAAAACTTATAAATGCTCCTGAAACATTAGTGACTTGACATCCAAATCCAAGAAGGAAGGAGAAAGTGATCATTTTATTCTTCTTCCTCTCTCTTTATTTTTTTTAGGATCTGTGTCCTACCCCTCAAGTTTCTATCCCTAAACTATAGCCATTGTTTTGTTATCAGGACAATTAAATGTGTAAAACATGCCTTATAAATGGTCCCGTTCAGAAAATTACAGCTTTAAGGTCATTTCCAGAAAACAAGAAACAGATAAGCTTACATATTGTCCATGATCTGTAATTGTCTCCTGAGAGGAAGCCATTATTGAGCCTTTGGAAGAGGGAGTACAGGAAAAACCAGAGGGTAGAAAATAGACTTGACAGTTTCTTTCTCTGTCTGCCCAACGTTTTGACTTATTCTAAAGGATGGTCAAATATATTGGGTGCATTTAGTTAATTCACACAACAGATGTCTGTTAGGCACTTACGGTATGCCAGCCACTGTTATAGGTGCTGGGATACAGCAATGGACAAATGGAAATCCCTGTTCTCGCGGAGGTTACATTCTAGTCATGGACGCAAGAAAACGGGAACAAATAAATATATTAGATAAATATATATGTCAGGGGGTTATCAGGACTATGAAAAAAAATATGACAGATGAGTGGATAGAGATCAACAGGGGAGGGACATTTTAAATAAACCAGAGACATGGTACAGGGTTAGGAATGAGGTTCCTGATTCTCAGTTTGGGATTTTTTTCCATTACAACATTTTGCCCTTCATGGTTTCCTGTTATTGCTTCATATTCCAGAAGCATCTTCCCTTTTCTCAAGCAGTAAATATAGAGGTAAAATACATGGCCAGAAAACCTGGAATTCTAGGGGCAACAGGTAAGTGCTTATTAGACCTGTCGGCTGTACTTTAGCCCAAGGCTGAGGCTGGATGGAGGAGATTACAGTGGTGTTCCAAACAAATAGTCATTTCAGACAAACAGAAGTGACTGCTTTTCTGTCTCACTATACTTATGATTCAGGTCTTTTTTGACTTAACTTGTTTTATCATCAGATAGAATTGTAGCAGCTTTTCTAGCTTAAGAACAGCTTAACTGGAGCTCTCCAACAGTTGGTCCACAGTCCTCTGGAATTGTAGAATGATATCAGTTGATATTTTAAGCACAGTAACCAACTTCTTTCCTACCTGTCTCAGAGAACTATTTTAGGTAGAGTTCATTCTTCTCTTACGTGCCTTGGCTAATGAGATAACAAAGCTGCTATTCATGTCAGCCGATTGTTTATCTCTAGACAAAAGGACACATCTTAGGTAAATAGAAACCTCTGCTCAAAAAACAAAGGAAAAAAGGTTTGACTCATCACTTTGAGTGGAGTCTTTAATATGGAGTGGATAACTTTAATTTGTATGACTCAGAAAGAACAATCTCTATTTAAGAACATGAGTGAAAAATCCCCCAGTCCTTTGGTGGGTCTTGGTCACAAATATGTAGAAAGTAGATTCTTATTTTATATGCAAAGTGTTCAATGGATGATTGGCTAAATCTCCACCTCTCTTTCCCTTTCATTTTCTTTTAAAATAAAAAGAAGTTTTGTTAGCTTAAATGAAAAGAGACTTATGGCAACTGGGGGAAGTTGGGCAGGGTGGCAGTAGTTATAGAATGAATAAAGCTTTGATTTCGTTTTTTTAAGTATAAGTTGTCAACAGCTGTGCAAAGCAGAGTTATACTCTACCCAAAATCCACCATGGAAAATAATGCCCCCTGCAATAAGAGTAAACAAAAGTATTTGCATAATAGTCATACTAACCAAAATCGATAGACAACTCCATTGAACTCCGCCTACCCATAATCTGCATAGATCTCATTCTGCAGTACACGTCTCTCTTTTCTCTTCATTTCATGTTGAACATTGAATCTGGAAGAACTGTTCTGTTTCCTTTGAGGTTCTTATTCATCTGCTTTTTATTTCTCCTTACATTTTAGTCATCCTGATGGAAGACAAGGGAGAAAAAAATGCACAAAAATATCTCCGTACATTCTTTTAAAGAGCCTACTGTGTGTCAGACTATTCTAGTCCCCTCCAAATACCAGAACCCCCAAACTCCACTCAACTGGAGTTTACATGTGATTGAAAGGGGATGGAACAATAAACAGTAAATAAATGAACCCAAGAATTATTTCACATTGGGGGGTTAAATTATTTTGGATGTTCAGAAAAGGCCTTGGTTACATGGTAATGATATTTGAGCTATGAATTGAAGCTATAAACAGCTCTGGGAACAGAGATTTCCAGGCAGAGCACAAGACCCTAAGAACTGAACTTGGCATGTTTGAGGATCAGAAAAAGGCCAACTGAGTGCCACCTGAGATGCAGAGGTGGGCTAGAGTTTGAGAACCCTGAGGGGCTATCATAAGAAGCCATTTAAATGAGTACTTTATTCTAGTTACAGTAGGAAGTCATGGAAAGTTTTTAAGCAGGGCAGTGATGTGATTTGATTTACTTTTTAAGTGATCAGCCCTGCTGTTATATCCAGAGAAGAGAAGATGATGTTTGGACTCATGTAGTAGTGGTGAAGATGGAGAAATGCAGACAGGTTTGAGAAGCATTTTGAATGCAAAAGTAAGAGGACTTACGGATGGATTAAATGGCAGTGTGGCAGGAAAGAGAGGAATTGAGGTTAAGTTCTTGGTTTTTGACTTGAGCAACTAGGTGGATAATGGTACCACTTACCAAACTGAGGAAGCCCTGGAGATGAGCCAAGGAGGGAGTGGAGGGAGTACCAGTAGCTCTGTTTCGGCCAGATGATGCTGGAGAAATCTCTGAGCCTTCCAAGTGGAGAATTACTGCTGACAGCTTCCATTTACAGACCGTATGATATACTTAAACGTTTTTTATTTGTACAACTAATGGATTGATTGTATGGGCAGATGGGGAGAGTTGGACAAGAAGGAGACATGAGTGAAGAGGGGAGGGGCACAGAAGCGTGAAGGAGATGGTGCTCCCTGATGTGATTGCTGTTGTTGACTGCCATGCCAGGCAATCCAGCCTTGGCTCTGCCATGTGCCCCTGAGAAGAAGTTTACTCCTTTTCCTCTCCCATGCCTTCTTCAGACCATCTTGCTGGGGACTGAGACGACACATTTCTCAGAAGGAAAATAACAATTGACTTAAATATTCTTTCTTTTACAGTCCGCATTTGCCTTTGAAACTCTATCACACTTCTTGGTTTGTTATTCTAGTTGTCACACTGAGGCTTCATAATCTAGGAACTCCTGGGTTCACTGCGTTCGAGGACCCAGGAAAATAAAACTCTTGCTCCTATTGAACAATAGTTCAGCATGTACCTCTTTGAAATTTATATGTCAGTAAATATAAGTAACTCAAATGATTCACTTAAGGAAATGTTTTCTAAACCATAAATTAACACTGAAGACACATCTTATCAATGATTTGTTTTCTTTCATACACTCAGTTGCCAACTGAATTTTCAGAGGAATGTTTTTTTAAATTAGCAGATAATATTTATGTCAATGACTATTATATTTAAATATTTTTTATTTCAAAATAGATTAATAGGAAATTGCAAAGATAGTACAGAGAAGTCCAGTGTACACTTCACCGGGTAGCAACTATTATTTTAAAAAATCTTAATATATTTGCCTTTAATTAATTTGAAAGGGCAGAGATTCTCTCACAAGTAATTGGGTCTATGGTGAAAGAATATATATATATTTGCATTTCTGTTGTATATGTATTCAGAGTGAATTACTGGGTCAGAGAGTATGCATATATTAATTATTTACTTTTTATTTATAAAAGTAATACATGTTCATTATATAACATTTTAATAATACAATAGCAAAAAAATTAAACTACCTATAATTCAAGAACTGAGATACAAGCAACGAAAACTTTGATGTATAAACGTTTCCTGTGAGGGTGAGCGAAGAGTGTCCCAGGAAGTGGAACGAGCTTGTATAGAAGTCCAGTGCCACAAAGAATGTGTGACTTTTCATAACGGAAAGAAGTTCAATGTGACTGGATCTTAGAGTATAAGCAGGCTGTGTAGGAGAAGACCATGCAGAACCCTATAGGGGCTTGTTAATGGAGGGTCTTATACTCCCAAATTAGATTTAGTCTTTATTCTAAGAGCAATAGAAAAGGCATTGTAGAATTTTTTAGGGTGAGGAATAATATAATCGTTTTGTGATTTAGAAAGGTCATTTCTAAAAAATAATCATTTCTGCCTGCAGTATAGAGAATGCAGTCGGGTGGAGCAAGATGTGAAGCAAGAAACAAGACTTTCTAGTAATCTAGGCGAGGGATAATGGGTATGTGGACTGGTGAAATGTCAGTGGAATAGAAGCTTTGGTTATTGATAGGATTTGGGGGGTTAAGAGAGAGGGACAAATCAGGGAGAGATTCTAGTGTTCTTTCTTGGGCAACTCAGTAGCTGGTGGTTTCTTTCAGAAACAAGAGAAGAGGAGATCCAGTGTCAGGAGGGAGGTGATGCATTAGTTTGGGATTTACTTGGTTAGGGTGAACCATAAGTCATCCAAGTAGGTGTGTCCAAGAGACAATAGATACATAGTTCTTCAATTTAGGAGAGAGGTCTGGCTTCAAAATATAGGTTGGGAGTTATTACCAAATAGATGGTTACTTGCGTATGGGAAATTCTACTGAAAAGAAAGACTTGAGAGAGAAATAGCAATATTTTAAAACACGGAAGGGAAAGGGAACTCTGCAAAATAAACTGAGATAGAGTAAACAGTAGAACCAGAATTGTCTAACACTGGGGAAGCCAATGGAAGGGATTTTCAGTAACAGGGGAATAGGCAGCAGGGTCAAGTGCTCCTGTGTGGGCACGTGGAAAGAAAGAAGTACTAGGTCTGTCTACACACCCACCCTACCTATTTTAATGTAAATATTCACAGACCTCTAGAAGTATAAGTTTCTCAAATGCTGAGAACAGTTTACTTACCATTATGTAGGTGGTGAGGATCTTGAATGACTTTTTATTAGAGAAAGAAGTCAACAGCATTTGGACACAGATTGTCTTCATGAGTGAATGTTAGGATTGGAAGGGCCATGGAAAGGTGTCAGATGTGGGCTGGCTGGACCCAAAGCACTGCAGAGTAAGGGGCTAGAGAGGTGAGGGGTGTTTCTAGCCTCTGAACTCTCCTTGAAGCCAACTCAGAGGACCCCTAAGGGAGAAAAGGATGGATAGACTTCCAAGCTCATCTCCTGGGAGTGATCATGGGCAGGAGGTGAAGAGGAAAGCTGATGAATGAAATTAAGGTGGTGAGAGGATAACGTTCAGGAGGAGAAAGCAGAAATGGTTGCAAGATACATCCTGACATTTTAGACTGGTTTATTTGTGGGCTCTTGTCATTATTAATCCTTGAGAAGAAAAGAAGAAAAGAAACACACTGTTAACCCAATTTTTTTTCCAGTAGTAAGCAGTACGAAAGGGAGTCTAGAGTGTTTTAGTGTAGTACAGTTTTGTTTACATAATAATGCTTTGACTTGGTTCAAGCCAGAGTGTAAACAGCCTAAAGTTGGAACATTTCCCCGACTCTTTCGATGTCTTCCAGAGAAGGAGGTAGACTCATCCCCTATTCAGGATATTATTTTTAAAAATTATGAGAAACAGAAAACAACAAGAAAAGATCTAAGGACCTTAGAGACTAGGCTAGGCCTGCTGGATCTTGCTGTCAACAGCACATTTGTTATTTTCTTCTTAATTATACTTGTTATTATCTTTTGTCCAATTCTGTGAACACGTGTTGTGCAAAGCATCATACTAAGCCATCATACGGAGGAACAGAGATGAAAGACATGGTTTTCTCTTCTTCAGGAGCAGACAGTCCCATGAAAGCAAGGTCAAAGCCTATCATTTTTATCTTCATATCTTCAGCACCTCCTACATAGAAGGTGCTCACAAATATTTGCTTAATAATCATATGAGTGCTGCAATGAGGCTAGGCATACAACCAAGGAACTTTAATACAAATTCTTGTTTCCAGCTCTTTCAAAGCTGATTGCAGTGTACTGTGCATGATGTAGGGCCTCAACCAGTACCATTTTTACAAGCAAAATACATTTTAGTCCACAATCTGGAGCTGAGTTTGCTACTTCTGTCTTGTGGACGCTGTCATATTTACATGTTAAATGTGAAAGCTGCTACTTTGCAGGTGTCTCCATGCAATGTTTGATTTCATGCGTGAAGTACTGAGCTCTTCCATGGGAATTAAAGACATTCTCACAATATAAGCATTTTGTGTATATTTGATACTGAAATACAAGAGTGTTGGTGGGGAAACTTCACTGAACAATCAGTAGAAACTGAACACTTAAAACCAACAGCATGATATGACTGTGTGTGATGGCCCTTTGAAAGGTTATATTTATGAGCTGGTATACTTTATTTTTTTACAAAAGATCAAGTCTTTTAAATTATAGACTTCTGTAAAAAGATGGAGAATTGAAGAGATTTCAGGCAATCCAATTAGGATTAAAATTTCATTGACATAACTTCACATAATCCAATTAGGAATAAAATTTCCCTGTAAAAGAAAAATTCTTAGGCAAGAAGGATAATTTAACAAACATTTCTATTAGTGATTTTAGAATTTGAATCACATTAAGGCAATCTGCTATAGAAAAAGGAGTGAATGAAAATCACTCTGTACCTGTCTTGTGCCAGCCCTGTCTCTGTCCCCAACACCATGGTCTTTGGATGTCTCTGCTTCTATTTCCTCATCCATTAACTGAGGAAGTTATGTGAGAATGGTTGTCTACAACCACACAGATCCAAACTCCTCTTTATTATTAGATACTTTATTACCTGCTATTTGAAAATGAAATTCGGAAGCAATATAATCTCTTTGCAGTTATAATTCAGTGGAACTTGATAAGGTATTCTCTCCATAATATAGGGCAAAAACAGAGGGAAAGCAATTTATAATTAAATAATATGTGTTTTACATAAATGTTCAGGTATAGATACACCAGAAGACATAATGGAGCAGACAGAAGCTTGTACCTATTTATAAGGAGTGAATTTACATTTGAGAGAAGTAAGTAGTTTATAAGCCACTCCATACAAGAAGTGCACAGAAATGAAAGCCCAGGAGTCTGGATGTGGACACGAGGATAAAAAACAATGTCAGGATAAGTAAAAACAGATCAGGCTGATTTATAGATGACAAAAGGAGAGAAATGGAGAACATAAGGAAGTATGACACTTCTCTGACAACTTTATTGGCTGTTTCTTTGTAAAAATGTTTATTTAATCCTGATGGTTTCACTGCTTAATTTGAAAAGAAAAGAATTGTTGACAGAGTGAGCAAATTAGTAAATCAGATACCACGGGTAGGTAAGAGGAATAGAAAGTGCTAGGGGATTGCTGTGTTTTATAGTGTAGTTAGAAGACTTCTCTGAAGAGGGACGTTTACATGGAGAACAGAAGAAAACAAGAAAGATTATGCAAAGCAGAGAAAGAACCTGGGTGGGGGGCACTTAGAATGTGCCAGCAGCTGCAGGGAGGCCAGGGCAAGAAGGCAGAACACACAGGGCAAAGCACAGAAATGGCAGAGGGTGAAGTCAGAGAGTGGGAGGAGGAGATAACATGGGGACTTGAAAGCCACTGAGGGACTTCTGACTTTCATCTTAGTGAGATGGGAAGCCACTGGAGATACTGAGCCTAGCAGTAACATGTTGAGGCTTGTACTTTAACAAAAGTCTTTTGTTTCTTTTATTCATTCAGAATGAACACTTTTCAACTGAAAATTGAGTGTAGGGGTAGAAGGGAAGAGATAGATAAACCTAGACCAATAGGAGGATATAGCCATACTTCAGGTGAGAGATGATGGTGGTCTGGACTTCAGTGACAGCAGAAGAAGAATTAAGAAGTAGATGAATTTTAGATATATGTTAAATAGAGAGCAGACAGGAGTTGTTGATGGTTTGAGTGTAGGTGTAGGATAAGGGAAGCAGAGATGACTAAAATCAAGTTTTAACTTGAGCAACTTGGAGAATGGACTAGCTGTTTACCAAAAGGGGAACACTTAAGGAGAATCAGGGCTTTGTGTAGGAGAGAGAATGGAAGTTTCATTTTGGATATGCCTTTTTGAGTTGCTTTTTAGATATGCAAATGGTGATTGCAAAGAAGCAACTGGATAAATGTGTAGGGAATATAGAAAGAGGTCTGGCCTAGAGATATAAATTTTCCACGTTGGTGGATGTGGTGGAGGTGTTTCTGGATTCAAAATTTGAAGTACCACTCCTGACAAATTTTGTCTAATGTTTAAAATACAAGAGAAAATGACAAATTTCCAGTTTCCACTAACTTTGTGGCACTTAAACATCTCATGTAATGCTCTGTCTTTTGAAGGACATTTTTACACTCTCAGAATCCTACAGATCAAATATTATATTCACATATTACTAAGGAATATGAATCTTACACTACAGACTAAGTATATGGGAAAATTCACAATCATTAAAAAAATATATTAAATTTGAGCTTACTTCACATTCCTCCAGAGTCATGAGAGATTTAATTTCATTAAATCATTAATGGGATTCCTTGGTTTCTACCACCCCACCTCCCAGATACTTCTAAGATTCCAGGAGACATATGGAAAAGAAAACGTTTGGAGAATGTTCCTCTGGTCTTGAAATCCATGAGAGACCAATTTTACAAGCCCACATGGTTTGTTGAAGTGCAGAGGGGCATGCTCAGAGCACAGAAGTCTTTGCCAAGTTGGAAACTCCAGATCCCAGGTCTAACTTTCCTAGGTATAAAATCAACCATTTCCCCAGAGTCCTGTCACCTCTCTGGGGATCTGAGAGAAGTTCAGTGTTCTCCTTCTAGTGGAAACTCAAATCTTACTGTCTTTTCTAGTCTAGGATAATGTACCTTCTCTCCCCTTCTCAGGTCTCTTTCTCCTCAAAGACACTCTCTTCTTTCTCATCCCCCAGCAGGATTGCTGGAATAACCTTCTTAATTAGGCTTCTTTAGGCTTTTCCAAAAGAAGAAAATGCTAGTTTTTAGACTTCTTCTGCTTTAGAACAAATAAAGTTGGAGCTTCCCTGAGCCAAGAGAGTACAAAAAGCACAGGGAGCATAAAATATAGACTAATAATCCCATAAAGTATCCCACCACACTTGGAAAGGCCATCACCATGCTGATATGAACCTTGGCCCTGACTATCTACTATTCAGTTAGTTGTGTGCTGAGGGAGAGTAATAAATAGAGCACACTCTGAAATCCTCAGGTATTTTTAGCCTTCTCAGTTACTCACTTCGTTAGTGCAATACCTTATCTGGTTAGAGCTTTGCCATTAAAACTCACTGTGGCATCCAATTGCACATGGCAGGGCTAACAATACACTCTCTCACTTGTGCCTGGAGGAAAACAACAGCGAACTCCCCAGGCCTGTTCTTGCATGACTGCAGCCAGTATAGCTTACTTTCCTAATGCCTTACTGACCTACTAACATTCCTGAGGTTCTGAGCCCTGTCATAAGATCACCTAAATAACAGCTCCATAGGAGGTTAAGCCCCAAAGGAGGAGACGCATTTCTGCCTCACTGAGTTGTGCCGTGATCTCCATGTAATGGTACTCTGAATGAAGACAAAGGTAGTTCTGGGCAAGGAAAACCTCCCAATTCATGGGGCTCACAACATAAACCTTATAACAAAGGGAACAATTCTTTTTGACTTTGTGAATAGACCCAAACAGCTCCTTGGCTCTTGAGTTTCTTGGACTCTGCTCATTTTTGAGCCCCATGACCTGCCTTGAGGACAGCCCTGTCAGCTCACCCTTTGTGCCCTCTTTCCATAGACTTGGCAAGGAACAAGGCAATAAATCCAACTTTATTGACTTAATTTCACATCTACTTTCCCAAAGAAATTTCTGGAAATAAGGAAATTTGTTGGTTCCATTTTTACACTAGTAAATTTGATTTCTATTGAGCCCATTCTTATTGTCCTTCGACATGATAGCAGCATAATAAATGATAAAAGCAACTTCTTCATTAAGAATATGACAGAGTAGAAGAGAGAAAATGATGCTTGACACTCCAAGCATCCAACCTCAACAAGGGAGGTGGACAGCAGGTGAGGGTCCTATTTCTTAACAAGGTCTTTTATTGGGTTAAATCTGAAATAACCCTGTCATTTGGTGTCATTTGGTGATTAAATGACTAGAGTCATTCACCAAACATTTACTCTGTCCTGTGACAGACCGGTATAGTTTACACATATCCATTATTGAAACAGTCCAATTTTTGAGCTTCTTGTTTGTTAAAACAAAAATTCAAAAGCAAAACAAAGCCAGACATGTTTTAAAAAAATGAACTTCAATGTTTCTGAATGTACAATACCTGAAAACAGGGATCAGGTAGCTATTTTTAAAATGTCAAAAATTTATTTCCTGAACTTCCAGGGTAAAAGCAGAATGTTTGCCTTTGGCATACTCATTCATTGTCCTAAGTGGTATACCCTTTAGATAGTTAACCTTGCTTCTGGGAATTGTTTATTCTTTCTCCTTGTGGTAGCTCAGCTACTTAGAAAATAGTCCAAAGGACTATCAGACTGGAATATTAATTGATATCCTACTTAGCATCTTAAAAAGTTGTTTTATGGGAAAGAGTATATAAACATATTTTACATTTTCTTTTCTTCTTATTTCTCCTCTTGTTGTTCTTTCCTTCTTCTGTTTCCCCTTCCCGCCCCTGCCCTGCTTCTCTCTGTCCTCCTTCTCCTCTTCCTTCTCCTCCTTCTTCTTCTTCTTCTCTTCCTTCTCCTTCTCCCTCTCCCTCTCCCTCTACCTCTCCCTCTCCCTCTCTTTCTCCTTCTCCTTCTTCTTTCTTCTTCTCCTTCTCCTTCTCCTCTTCTTCTTCTTCTTCTTCTTCTTCTTCTTCTTCTTCTTCTTCTTCTTCTTCTTCTTCTTCTTCTTCTTCTTCTTCTTCTTCTTCTTCTTCTTCTTCTTCTTCTTCTTCTTCTTCTTCTTCTTCTTCTTCTTCTTCTTCTTCTTCTTCTTCCTCCCTCCTTCCTTTCCCTTCTTTTTTTCTTCTTCTTCCCCTTACCCCTTTTATTCTCCTTCCCTCTCCTACTTCTCATTCTCCTTCTTATTCTTGAGTTTATCAGTTTCCCTTAGTCTGCAGGGCAATCTGGGATTCTGTGTAAGGCAGTGATGATGGTGAGAGGGGTGTCCTTTACTTGGGGAAAAGAGTAGGTGGGATATGGGGCTTTGAATTAAGGAAAGAATTGCTAGTTTTATGGTTTTAGACTAAATTCTTCAGTATTGGGGCTTTATTGCCAGAAGAAAGGGACTTATATATGAATGTCTTTGATCATTCTTTCTGGTGAGCCAATGTACGACTTGGATTCTAGATCATGAACCATACTGTCTTGAATTTCTGTCATTTCCATATGGTGAAACTATGTGCTAGGAGATGGGGGTACAAAGATGAATGGTCCACGATCCCAGCACTGAAGAACCTCATCATCTAGAATGGAAACTCAGAACAACTCAAGCTCTATTATAAAAGCTAAATAGTGATATAATAAATACTTAAATTGAATGCTCACAGAAAATTTTGAGGAAACTGAAGCATATAGAGATTAAATAGCTAGTCTAAGATCACACAGCAATACGACCTGAGTCAGGACTTGAACCTACACAGCTTATGAGACAACTCTTGAGGCAATGAAGAGTCACAATGAAAGAAAGACCTGAGGCTAATGAAAGCTTCTGAGGAGAACTTATGTTTCAGTTTAGCCTTGAAGGATGAGTGGTAAACTAGGCATCCCAGGTGAACAAGACAGGTGAGGATATTTCATGTTCTCAAATATGCATATTTGAGAGATTGTCAAAGGGCCAAGAATAGCATAGAAACTCTTGATATCTAATAGAGCAAATCTTCTCTTGTTTCTCTTCCATTGGTCAATTATCCATACATATGTTGATATTGATCTGTCACAATTAGATAATTGACCAAGGGGACAGAATTGAAAAAAAAAAAAACCCTCAGAAATAGACTTCTGCATGAACACTTAATATGAAAGAGGTAGTATTGCATATCAGTGGAGAAAACTGCTGGGACAATTGAGTATCTGTACGGGCAAAAATTAAGTTGGACCCTGTATTGGATGCTGTAATGCCTGCCCAGATCTCCCCTTCAGGATGGTAGCACTAATTCTCCAGCTGCCAGGAGTATTGTTAGCTCACAGCTCAGAGCAAATCCCACCTCAGGAATTTCCTTTGGCCTAAAGTAGATACCGTGTTCAAAGCTGTGCCCTCTCCCTGAGGGTAGTCTAGCTCCAAAGACTGGTTGATGTGGGGGTAAAGATCTATCAATATGAGGCATCCTAGAAGGGCTATACCAGTTCCACAACTCCACATGGAATCTGCTGAGGCCTCTGCTGCATCTGTTCTACCATCGAGTTCAAGTTCAAGTTTTCCTTATCCAACCCCACTTTCCTCACTCTCTGCTGGGTATTGTTCCTAAGAACATTATCCAATAAACCATAGGTGTGCAAATTAGCATCTGAGAAGCTATTTCCTAGGGAGGTCCACCTATGACAGACCCCTAACCCACATCATACTCCCAAATCAACTCTAGGTAAATTAAAATAAAGGTACAGAGAGACGAAATAATTTGCACAAGTTCACATATCTGAAAGTGATAGAGCTGGGATTTAAACCTGGGCAATCTGGCTCTAGAGTCTCTGCTCTTAACCACTAATGGCAAAGAAAATAAACCAACTGGAACTGCATGGAATATCACAAATGAATCACACAAACATATTGTGGAGCAAAAAAATCAAGGCACAAAAATGCAAAGAGTATGACTCGGGCAAAATGAGCTCTATTGTTTAGGAATGCATGCATAATGAAAGGCAAGGCAAAGATTACTGAAAAGAACAGGAAGTGGTTACCTGAGAGGAAGAGGAAAAGGTTGGAATTGGGAAGGATGTTCTAGGGGTGCTGGGAATGTATTATTTCCTGATCTGGGTGGTGGTTACTCATGTGTTCACTTTATAAGAATGTTTTAAACTATAGCTTTGTATTCTTACTCACTTAATCTCATGTTTTGAAAAAATAGAGGGGGACTTCTCTGGTGGTCCAGTGGGTAAGGCTCCACACTCCCAATGCAGGGGGCCCGGGTTTGATCCCTGGTCAGGGAACTAGATCCCGCATGCATGTCGCAACTAAGGATCCCGCATGTCACAACGCAAAGATCCCGCATGCCACAACTGAGGCCCAGTGCAGCCTAAATAAATAAATAAATGTGATGCATATATTATCTCTTAAAAAAAAATAGAGGGAATAAAGAAAACCATATTGAAACAGAGGAGGTGACTGCAGGGGAGTACCCTTGAAGGGTCAGCCAAGGGTCAGGGTCACAGAATTCTGTGTGTGTTAATGTGCTTTTCAGACATTAACCAAGAAATTTTGCAAAAGCCTCCCCAAATTGTCTGTTTTTGAACAGGGAGCTCTGGAATCCTGGTGGTCCAGACTCTGTGTTGGTGTTGATTCTGACCTCTCTATAAAGCCATGGACAGCTGAACTATCCACCTCCTTCTGCGCTTTGAGGTCTGTGTTTTAATCTGCCTGGACAGCTTTCTCCTGCATGCCTTTAGGTGCCTCAGAATCAACGCATTTGAAACAAAACTCATCAGTAGCAGAATGAGCTTTTAAAATTCTTTTTCCTCTTGGGATTGAGTTCATACAGGCTAGATGACAAAGGGACACAGCCTAGAAGATTGTTAATCTGAGTGGTATAAAAGATTGGATTATCCCGCATGTAGCATAGCTCTCTGTCTTCCTTCCCTCTTCTGTGATTCAGCCGGGGAACAGCTGGAGATGAAGGGCTGATAATGAGCTCAGCAGGGAGGGAGCCATTAGAAGTCCCGAGAAAGTGGTGTAAGAGGACAAAGGGGCTTTGGGATAGGAGGAAGGGGTATGAGGTTCCTCAACCGACTTTAACTAGGTTCATCAGTTCAACTAGGTGAACTGAAGGTCAACAATTGTGACGTTGCTACAGTAAGAGAAATGTGTGACCAAGGCAGTGGAATGGGGCCCAGAAGCCACTTTGGACTCCCACCTATTCCCATCTTATATTTTCTTTGTAATTTTTTCAGCTATTTGTCAGATTAACGTTTAGGCCATGTGGGACAAGGACAGTGCTGTTCCCACTTGTCTCAATAGAAACACAGCTCTGGAGGCTTCACATTTTTTCAGTTTAGCAAGTCTACAAGCATAGGTTAGACATCAAGTTTCTGAGCAGGGCTCTGAGAGCCACTGATAAGACAGTCCCTTCTGTCATGGAGCTCACGCTATAGCTGAGGAGACAGGTCAACAGGCGAGCACAGCGCCAGATCTCAGGCTCTGGGTGAGACCCTAGGGCTGATAGAAAGGAGTGCACATGACCCCTGTCTTTAAGGAGTGTACCTAGAAATTAAAATGACTGAGCAAGACAGAGCGAGGGTGTTGCATAGTATGTGTAGCTCTCCAAGGGGAGTGTTGGATTTGGGGGAAGAGTTGTGGAAGGGAATTCTGAAAGAAATAGTTGAAGGCCTGAGTTTTGAAAATAAAGTTATTATGATTATTTTATATTTTATGTGTTTGAAAAAAAAGTTTTTTCTATTTATACTTTTTCTTCTCATAGCTTTCATAGTACAGTGCTTTGAACCCAGTATTGGAGGAGAACATTTTGGGAAGGGACTGGGGTATAGTTTCAATGGTTAAGGCTTCCAGATGAGACATCTACATCCAGGGTGTAAACATACGTTTCTTTCAAGTATAATTTCTTGGAAAATTAATGGAATAACATTTTAATTAAAGTCTTTTTATTATAGAACAATGGGACCTGATTAGAAAAATGGCTAATTATGGTCTTGTCTTTCTTGAAACCTCAATGGATCCTTGAAAAAACTGCAGCATAAAGTAGACCCATCTAGGAAGCTTAGTTTAGGAAGCTAACCCATCACACTGACATTTGTCAAGACACTTAATTTGTTTGGTTTTAAGAAAATCTTTTTCTTTTTTTCATTGTTAACACAAAGAGCAAATTTATATTTGTTCATTGAAGAGTTTCTAAAGTGTTGGAATCACAACAGTAAGAATTCATTTCTCAATTTGCATTTATCACTTAAAGAGACACCAAATTGCTCATGAATTAATAAGCTGACAGATATTGTCATTTCCTGGTGGGATACTTTCACAGTTTTAGGACAGGAGGAGATTGCATACAAGGTACTGTTCATCATGTGTCTTGGGGTATGCTTCCAAAGGTCTGAAGTTTACATTAAATTTATAGGAACAAATGTAATTGAATTAAAAGAGAGAAATCTACATTTTAGAATAAGGCTGTGGAGTCAGATGGTGGTTCTAAGAGTGCCTGCTATGCTTAACCTTTAGCTATAATTTCTTTCTCACATGCACTGACTCAGTATATGCTGCTTCATGTTCTGTAGCTACTTGTCACGCTTATGAATCAAGACACTGAAATATTAGCCAAATGAAATGTTGCACAATTCAGCCTGTTCACTCATAGCACATAATTTTGATTATAATCATCTGTAGCCTCAGATCTGGCAGGCTTGAGTCCACTAAGGGAAGCAGAAATGAAGCAAGAGATGAAAGAATCTGACCTTGGCTGCAAAGGGTAACAGGATGCCAGCAGACTCAAGGTCTTGCTGTTTTCCCCCTTTTATTGAAATGGCAGGTCCATAACAAATTTATGCAAATACTACATGGAAAAAAATTTCTCGAAGGCAATTTCTTCATGCCAAACATTTTTGGTTTTCTTTGCCCTAGACTGTGGATGATATTAGCTTACTTTAGAGGCTATTTCTTCCAATTTTCCTCCAAGCTAGGACAAAGGAGTGTTTATGTCACAAAAAGGCAAGGCCCTACAGGTAGGGCTGGGAGTGAGAGAGGCTCTGGGGCAGGATAGAACACCAGGAGGTTTCACTAACGTTCTTTTCTTTCTCAACCACCCCTTCCCATCTCACGAGTGGCTAGGGTTCAGTAAAAGGATAGTAATTTTCATCTAAACCTGGGAACAGAGGTGCCTGGCACTTGAGGATGAAACCACATCACTTTATTCAAGATTCAACTCAAGAAAACTCTCTCCTCATGACTAATAGAATCTGAACACTGACTCCTTAAAGTGAAAATGCAGTGGCATTAATACATCAAAAGAAAGTTACATTAAAATAAAACAAATCTCTAAAAAAAGTAAGTATTTTACAACAGGAGAATTCTAGTCCCTGGGTCCTATCGGAGCCCATTGTTAGTCAGCGTGTTTCCAAGTGTCACTTACTTCCACCTGTCATACTGTATGAACATCCTGCCCCTTGGGAACTCTGGCCTCCACCTGCACTCTTCTCTACTGGGTGGTTCCATTTTTTCCCTTAGCTTTCAGTTTTCTAGTTTTACCCATCCAGGCATCTCTTGTGGCAGAGGATGCTTGTCCCAGGAGTTTGTCTTCATGGATTAATGGGTGAAGGTGGTTCTTTTGACAACAACCCAGGGTCTAGAAATGAAGTGTTAAAAGATCAAGAATTCATTTCTCATGGACATCCCTTCCCAAATGTCCTGGACTGGTGAAGCATTCTGTGTGCCCAAATTACTGTGTGTAGATTCCAGGTAGGTATTCTCAGTGACCAGCTCTGGGTCCACTTCTGTTGCCCCCACCCCATTTCTACTGAAAATACTGTTTCATGCAATGACCAAAAAAAGTCGGCATGCCCTGGGGTAAGGTGTGTTAAATTATCCTAAGTGAAGGTGGAGAGAGATAGCATTTACAAGTGGAAGGGATCTAAAAAATAATCTACCCCAACTCTCTCAATTTTCTGATGAGCAAAGAGAGCTTTGAAGAGGTTACTCATTCAAAGTTACTTGGTGGTAGTCAAGTCCCTGATTTCCCCTTCTGGGCACTGTTACTTGTACCATGATGTCTACTAGGTTATCATTATTACAAGGGCCACAGCAAGGTGCATTCAATCCAACCAATGGTTATTGACTCCCCACCACGTACAGCTACAGCTCACTATATGTTAGTCACAGACCTAGGAGCTGGATGTACCCACAAAGACCCTGCTCTACAGGAGCTCACATTTAACTGGAGAATAGATTGCAAGAAAAACACTATTTGTGTTATGATTATGATCTTAGTTGTTACGCTGCACAATGAGATTATTTTAACTGGAAATGGCTGGCTTTAAAGTTGTTCTACAAAGGTTTGAACATGTTTGTCTTCTGTGACATTCCCAATTTATAACATTCCAGCTGTCTGAATGTTTGCCTAACGTTGGCTATCCTGTTCTCTGGTTCTGAGGTTGTAGTCACAACAATTGTAGCAAGAGGTGGGTGGGCTACTTAGAAGGCAGGCTAGAAAGGCAGTCATTGGAGGAACGGCTACAAAAAGCCAAAGCGGAAGTTTACCCAAACCAATTGGGAAAATTTTTTTACATTAATTACTATTTTTTTTCCTTGCTGAGGAGTTATATTAACTCAGAGTTTCCTCTGAATATTTCTGTAAAAAATTCCCCTCTGATGAAATGAATTACCTCATGAAATCTAAATAAAGAAGGAGTTGGGAGAGCAGGAAGGAGACTCCAGCAATGTGGCCACTGGTAGGTGGGCTTTCTGTGGAGAAGCCTCTCCCTGACCTGCCTGAAAGAGCCCTCAAATCCTCCACCTCCTTTGCTTTTGATTCCAATCATTTTTTTCTTTTCTTTTTTTTTAACCAAAATTCTGCTGACTGGATTGCAGATTAGGACAATGGCATTCTAAATTTTTTAAAGGAAATGTTACCTATGCCCCTTTGTATAGACCAAATTGTTTGAATTCTCCTATTGTGCCTGTAAAAACAACTTGGTAATTTAGACAAAAGTAATTTCTCAAAGTGAGGTTATACATGTATTCAATATATGTCATGCTAGGTATTGTTTCCTCAAGAGGCAAGACCCAGCCCTTGTCCTAGAATAGTTTACAGTCCAGATGGGGAGACACCATGAGATGGGCAACTTCTGGTCAACTATTCTAAATTTAGCAGCATCTAGACTCAACACCAGATCGTGGCTATCTGGGATTTCATGTGAAGTCATAATCGGAGTCCCATTCATGTGAAATAGAATTCCTTCATTAAAACAATGTATATTGAGCACTACTATGTTTCAGGTACTAATACTGACAGACAATTACAAGTCCCCTGTAAACAAAACAGACCTAATTCCTCACTCTCGTGAGAATTTATATTTTAGCTAAAGCTTGGTTAGTTGCTTTGATAGACCCCACGAGCGCTCATTTCCCATGATGCTCCACAGCACTCAGACAGGCCACGTGTCTGCAGCAAAAGAGGTGAGTCACCAGAACTGTGAGGAAAACCCAGTCTGAGGAAGTAAGGACTGTGGTAGGAGAGCACGTATGACTTCCCCCTGCAATTTAAAACTCTTGTCTTAAGCGTTTCTATTGAAATTTTCTAAGCAAGGTAATAATCCACAGACTATGACACTTTCCCTTTATGAAAATTGCTAGGTAAAGAATGGATCACCCTGGTATTGGCTATGTGATCGACCCTGAGGGAGGGAATGGAGAGCAGGCAGTCTGCTGGATCTGGGCCTGGAGCGCTGGGCCCACCTCTTCAGCTGTGCCTTAGCAGCTTTGCAAAAGGCAATGAAGAGCTCAGAGCCTCAGTTTCCAATGATCTAAATGCAAACAATTTGCAAACTATAAATTGTTATTCTCCTACGAGTGATTATAAATATGCATACCGATGTCTACATTATTGAACTTTGAGACTATAGTAGAGCAAATGTTACAAAGAGGGTGAAAATTCAAATACACATTGAGAATCTGCATTGGACTAGGTAATGTGCTGGGTTTTTTTTAATGTGGTTCTAGTTACTTACCTTTCATACCACTCTTGTAAGGAGAGATTATTAGTTTATTTTATAGCTAAAATAACTAGGATTCAGAGAGTTACCTAGAGTCCCACAGACAATGAGCAGAGGGTTGGGATTCTAATTCTGAACAATTGGCCTTTATACTTGTGCTTTAACTAGGCTAAGTGGCTGCTCATACACAATAAATAATTCTGTCATGGAATCTCCTAGATATGCGTTTCACTAAAATGTAATTTTCCTGAATGGAGAAATGATAGAACTTTTTGGTCAAAGGAGCCTTTTTGAAACTACAAAAATATACAAGGATCGCATCTTTTTTTTTTTTAAACATTCTTCTGATGTGACATTTACCATCATCCTTTCTGAAAGTGGAAAACTACAGTAGAAAACTCCAGTGCAGGATTAAGGAGTTAATTCAAAATACTACCTTTATTTAAATTATAGTCGAGCAAAAATTCACACAATTATTCACTTAAGAAGATTAATTGGATCTCTGACAACTGTCATAATAATAACTACCACATAATGGTATTTGTTGTGTGTTCCGATGTTAGCATAAGGCTTTACATTGATCTCAATTTTCCCAGCTCCCCTCTGAGTCTGAAGTGCCACTATTTCTCCATTTTATAGATAAGAAAAAGGAGACAGAGAAACACACAGGTGGGTTTCCAGCCCAGGGAGGGCTACCTCAACTTCTGGGTTGAGAGCAGACCGCAAAAGAGGGAAAAAAAAAAATAGATTAGGCAAGATTTCTAGGGATTAGGTCCACTCTGACGAAGGTCTGGTCTTTCTGATTTATACCATTGCTTAAGTTAGTCCAAAATGTGCATCCTCATGTTTAGGCGAATAACATGACACCACTAACAAATATAAGAACATTCTGTTTTCTTGCCAGGATGCTGAACGGGGTTTGCGTAATTATGAAAAGGGAAATGAATTTTGACTAGGTTTGAGGAACAAGGCTGCCCAAGCTATCAACAACTCTTGAATTCCAGCTGTGATCAGTGTCTTGACAAGTATCCTTTGCTTAGTCTTGGATGACAGAGCAGAGTTGTAAAAAATTGAAAGTTTAAAGTTTTTTAGTAAAAGAACCTTTTCTTTTTCTTTCCTTCTTTCTTTCTTTCTTTCTTTCTTTCTTTCTTTCTTTCTTTCTTTCTTTCTTTCTTTCTTTCTTTCATTCTTTCTTTCTTTCTTTCCTTCTGCAGGGAAATAGTATGTAAAACTACATATAGCAGATTATTCTTTGGACTGAATTTTAAAATTTCCATCTGGTAATTTAGTTTCATTTATTTGTAGTAAGAATGAGTACCTCTAATGATTTAGCACTAATTGTGCACTAAATTCTATTTGAGGACTTTACTTAACTCCTTACTAACTTAATTATTTACCATATTTTGAAGTAGGGAATACTGGCATCACATTTTAGACTGAATAAGATGTGCAAAGGATGAGGTGTGTTCCAAGTCCACACTGATGATCGTCTTTGGAAATGTGTCTTCAACCCAGTGTTATCTGACTTCAGACCTGTGTTTCTAAGCACTGTCTCTGAGTTTTAAGCAGCTCTTTCATTACTTCATTGAGACAGGTTTCCAGTCACACTGTTACATGTGGAGATCAAGACCCGTAGTAATAATAATGACAACACTTTCATAGCACCTGTGTTAACACACCAAATTCTCACCACACTGTCAGGTAGGTACTCTTTTACCTCAAATTTATGGATTAGCAACTAAATACAGAGAGGTTAAGTAACTTGCCCAAGACCACATATAGTAGTTAGTAGAACTGGGGTTCAAATCTCAGGCATTCTGCCTCCAAAGCCATATGTTCTTATCCATAATTCTATTCTGTCTCTCCGAGTTTTTAATTTAATTAGGGTGAACTAAATATGTGTGCAGCTCTTAAAAATTATTCTGCATAATTAAAAAATTGATACTCATATGCATTTCAGTATTTTATCAGTTCTCCAACTTTCACAATTGTCCCCTATGTCTTAATCACATAAAAAAGAAGATTTTCCAAGCACTGATGAAACCTCTAATTCAATGAAATTTACTAGTTATAAACATTTTCTTCCTGGAATTTAATTTGCATATGCCTACTGTTTCCTTAAAGCATTAAGAATGTGCATAAATAACATCTTGGAAAAGCAGGGTATGTGGCATGAGTCTTGAGATTGATAAGGGAGGGCAAGGGAAGGATTAAATCACCCGGTCCTGTGAGAAAAGAGCTCTGGTCTTGTCCTTCCTTTTCCCATATCAGAGATCCTAACATTTCTAAGAGAAGGCCATTAGCAGTTCCTTGTTCTCAGAACTGTTGGTCTGCCAAGAAAATGACCATTTTTTTATTTTGGGCAAGTTATGTCTGAGATTCCTATTGGTTCCCAAGTGAGATGTCAGGTGGACAATTGGATATTACTCAAGTATGGAGTTAGTTGGCACCAAGCAGAGTGAATGAATGAATGAATGAATATCAAAGGCTGATAGTTCATAGTTGGGGAGCATTAAGAAGCAGACAGAACTTGGTTTTTAATTCCAGCTCTGTCATTCACACAGTGTGATCTAGGTCAAGGCTTTTAATCTCGTTGAGCCACAGTTTCTTCAGTTGTGAAATGGAGATTTATTCAACAAATATATATTGAATGCCCACAATGTGTCAGGTACTGTTCTAGGTACTGGACACAGCTGTGAACAACACTTGAAAAAATCCTCACCCATGTTTATATTCTATTGTGTGTGTAGGAGGAGGGGACACTGTGTAGAATCAAGTAATAAAGCAATGAAAAAGTGAAACACGTACTGTGTCAAATGCTTATAAGTATAAAAGAGAACAAGAAATCAGGGAGAGTGTGAGGCCATGTCTGTTGGGGGTAGAGATGGGGAGCTGAGAGGATGGTGAAGAGTTAGAATTGTAAATAGGATGGTCAAGGAAGTCTTCACCGAAAAGCAAAGATTCCAGGGAGGGAAAGGGAGGGAGTCATACAGAGATCTGAGAGAAGACTCTTCCAGCAGAAGGAAGAGCTAGCAAAAAGGGTTTGAGGCAGGGCCCTCTCTGGTGAGATCAAGGGGAAAAAATCAGAGTGGCTGAAACAGACTTAATGGAAATGAAGAGGGCATGGGAACAACAGAGGAACCACGGATGTCACCACAGTTTTCAGACTGAAAATGGAAAGATGGAGCTTCCAGCTACAGAAATGGGAAAACCTTGGGGGAGGACCATATATGATTTTAGACAAGTTAATTCTGAGATTCCTATCACTCACTGCCCAGGTGAGATATTAAGAAGTCAGTTGAATAGTCAAGTCTGGAGTTAGCAGTGGGGATCAAGCTTCACATAGAACTATGGAAGTTGTCAGGTATTAAAGACATTTCAAGTCATTTCAAGAACTGGTGTAAGTAGAGAAGGGGAGAGGTCCAAAAATGATGAGGGAAGTAGAGGAAGGTCAGGAAATTGCAGTGTTACAAGGGACAATTGTAAGCTAAGGAGGAGGAAGTGAGCTTCTAGGTGAAATGCTGTAGGTAAGTTAATACTCTCTTCACAGCATTTGGGCATGAATTAAATAAAAACAATATTTGTACAACACGACATAATACCCAGCATAGCATCTGGCACAAAACAAGAACCCAGTCAATGCTTTTTTTTTTTTTTTTTTTAAAGAATCTATTTGGGACCTCCCAAAGTAAAATTTAATCATATTTATAATTTCATAAATATACTTTATCTGCTAATAAAATGCATGACTTTATATCTCTGAGGACAATGAAACTTTTAAAATGTGAGGAAATAAAATATATCTTAGAGGAATTTCATAAAAGCTTAAGGTAGGTTCTCTTCCCCATAAATGTTTTTATACTTTAACAAAATGTAATAGTGAGAAATCATATGTGATACACAGAATTTGCTTCATAACTGAATTTTTAGGAATAAGTCTTTTCGTTGTTAAGGGACAGCTAGAAGGAGGGAGGGATGATGAAAGGAAAATGGAACAAAATAAGGGATTCTTCATACTTAATCTCTGTGATACTCTGTCAGGTGCTTTAAGTGCATCTCTCTTAATCTGCACATTAACCCGGCAAATAGGAAATGGCTCTTTCCAACCACTGGAAAGAGAGTGGCCCAAATGTATCTGCTGTGATGATACCTTCCATGTGAGCTGTGGGCTGTGAGGCCTCCCATATAAGTGTTTTCTCCAAATTCCAAGAACCATTTATCCTAAGGGAGAAGCTGTATTAGTTATTTGCACCGAAAAGTGCAATGACCAAAGGCTGGAGATATTATTTGTCCCCAGTAGTGTCTTCAGCCATACCTCCAATCAAAGTTTGGAATGATGTGAATAAGTAAATGCAATAACAAGATTTTCTATCTCTTCTGGCCCAAGTTCTTCGTTCTTCGTTGGAGATAAGCAAGGCCAAATGATTTCCTTCTAATCATATAACCAGATGACAGGAAAGGATTCGGGAGGCCTAGCCAAGTGTACCAGCTCTCTGCTCTTGTCTTGTGATGCCCACACACAACACCTCTGAGCAAGTGAGCCTAGACTACTAAAGAATGCTCTCACCTGTGTCATCTGCAGATTTTCTGTAGACTAGACTGTTTGTCAGAAATGGCCATAAGGCTTTGCCTTGGAGGTGAATACAAAGATTGAACACAGATATTTTGAGTATTCTTGTGACTCATGGATTCAGTTTGCACAGGACACTGGGTTCTTCAAGGTCTCACTCACTAAATGGGGTTCCACAAGCACATGTAAAATCTGTGTGGGAGTGGGAGAGAGACTGACCCCCATTCATGGGATCTGTGCTGTAGCACAAGATAATTTAACGACCTTTGTGAAACATCCATCCTCTCAGAATGTAAAATTCTCTGAGAGCTGAGACTATGTTTATTGCTGCCAAAAAATATAAACCCCATCATCTAGTGTATACTTCGTATTCAATAAACATTTGCTATTTGAATGAATTCTGCTTCATTCTACCTGCCTGACAAATCTCAATCCCATTGTTAGCTGAAGAGATGCCCATATAGACTATTTTTAACATCACCACTTTAGACCAAGGGATAGAGGAATGTGAATAATTCCTCTGGAAAGTGTAGAGCCGCATACTTTGAAATTCAGAGTCTTCAACTAGGGGGACTGTTCAGTCTGCTGGACTGTATACTCTATGAGAGCAGGAACCATATTTATCTCACTCACCATTTTTTCCCAGAGGCTTCACAGTCCCTAGTGTATGTTAATTGTTAATAATCAGTTTTTAAACAGTTAATTTATCAAAAAAGATATTTGATGAATAGCAGTGATAAAAATGGACAGGATCAGCCTTAAGTGCTAGAAGTAAAGACAGTTATGAGAGTACTGTGGTGAGCTCCACTGGGTGAATTTCTCTTCATCACCCTTTTTTTGGGTGTAATAAATAACTTCCTGGGACTGAGCATGCAGCAGACACCCAAGAAATATTACTTTAAGGTAGATTTTGTTCAAAGAAAACAAGAGACGTCAGAGAAGATGGTCAATTAATAGAAAATGGTCTGATAGGACAGTTAATGTGTTAACTGGTGTTCAGAATCTGATTATCTAAAAAAATTTTATTTAGTGCTATCTTGAATCTCTGTGCCAAATGTATTAAAAATGGTTTTGTGAAACTGCAGCCATTTCAACAATATCTTGAAATTCAAGTACCACATCTTTGTTGAATTAAATAACAATGTTCCACATAGTGGTTAGGTAAAGGCCAAGAACTGTTTAGGTCTTAATTCTCATTGTAGAGAGTAAGTAGTCTTATAATATATTTATAACAATATTTTAATCTTCAATTATATCTGTATAGATATAAACAAAATTGGAACTGACAGTGGCCTCAACTGAGATATAACAAGGTCCCTCAAAGCTGAAGAAGCCCTGGCATTAGTAATGATTTTCATTCATCCCCAGAAACTATGTATGGTTACATTTTGTTATGCCAATGGTTTCCTTAGAGCTGTGATGCCAGTTATGGGTAATTACCCAATAGAAACAGAAACAAATAATACATTTTCATCATTCCTTCATCATCCATAAATAAGGCTGTATCTGCTATTCAACTGCATAAAGATAATACATATTATTATGATTTTTTAACCTGGTAAGGGCAGTGATTCTTAATCATTATCTGGAACTAAAAAAGGTCAGTGAAGACCTGCTAAGCGGTCCAAAATTGGTCCATAACACAGGCTGAGCTACACTGCAGTTTGGATGCATGCAGCTAAAGGAAACATGTTTTATTCTGAATGATTTTACTTGTAGAAACTTACCAATTTGCAATGTGTAGAGGATTAAATGGAGATAAAAATCATCCAAAATATTTGGCACTGTGCCTAGTTCAAATGGGCACTTGGAAATGTTATTTCCTGCCACTCATCTCCCTCCTGCTTCACTTCTTGAGAGCTCTTAATCATGACTGTTCAGCTACATTATGTCTGAGCACCACGACTGTTAAGCTCCCTGAAAGGATGCCTTTTGATTTTGACTCTAAGTATCTCCTTACTCTTTCTTCCCCTATCTCCTCTTCTTCTTTCTTTACTACTTCAAATTAGGACATTCATTCAGGTAGTTGAAAGTAGATTAGTTACAATGTAATAAAACTTAAGCCACTAGACAGATGAGAGATGCTAAGTAACAGTTAAGAAGAAAGAAAGAAAGAAAAGGAAAGAAAGAAAGAAAGAAAGAAAGAAAGAAAGAAAGAAAGAAAGAAAGAAAGAAAGAAAGAAAGGGAGGGAGGGAGGAAGGAAGGAAAGAAGGAAGGAAAGGGAGAGAAAGAAAAGAAAGAAAAGAAAGAAAAAAGCCCTAAGATGTTAAAGGCCCTTGCTAACCTGTGTTATTAGACCTAAGATATTCAAGGAGGACGGCCCTTTCCTTTTACCCTTCCCAGAACCAGTCCTGAGCTAAGTGGATCTATGCTTCTCTTAGGAATGCAGCAAGGAAGACCTTTTGTTCCTCCAAAGTGATTCTTGGGCAAAATGTCTTCATGAACTGTTACCCACAAAAGTAGTTGTGGTGATCGGGTTGTGATTTGAAGCTTCAGGGTGACCTTGACCAGACAAGGCAAAAGCTACCTAATGACCCACTTCTACCTCCTGTATGGCCTTGTCTAAGTCTTTGGGCAGCTCGCTTTTGAATAAGAGACTCTGTCAAACTTCCCATAGTATCTTTAGGTTCATCTTTCTGGGCTTGATATATGTCTGTCTTTACTTGTGACTCCAGGTTTTGGTTTGGGGTTTAGATGTGTTTATCCTTTGGGTGCTAAATCTGACCCTCACCTCATTTTGCTTCTAAACTTAGTGCTGTTAGGTCTTGGTTTCAGGTATTTATCTACTTGCTTTATTTCTTGATTAGAGTTCTGACCTTTGCTTTTGGGGGATAATGTTTGACCTTCAAATTGTGTCCCTTAATCTGCTTCCTTATTCATGTTTTCTTTCAAATGATCCTACTTGTTGAAATTTTCCTCAATTTTCAAAATCTAGTTTAATTGCATTCTCTTCCAAGAAGCCTCTCCCAATCCTCTCAGTTAGAATAGACTTTTCTTCTCTTGGCTTCTGTGTTTTCTGTATCTCAACATTTCTCCAATTTTTCCTTAAATGTGAAACTATCTTACAGCAAGGATCTCCTTCCAAGCCTATGCCTGTGAAATGCCCTGGACAAAGTAGTATCCTCAATTTACTGAATTGAAGTGCTGACCATTCCACCATTGTGATGCTTTGTAGTGGTCAAAGTTTAAGGGCTGACCGTAGATGTCAGCCAGACTAGAGCTACAGGACATGTGGCATACAAGAACAGACCTGTTTAATATCAGGTTTTTTTGTGGTCAAGTCCCAAACTTGACCATTATTCCAAGGGGATAAAAGGGGAAAAAAAGCTCTATGGGGTCAGATGCAAAGGATAGGACTCGAGTTTGGAGTGAATTTCTGAGAAGACTTGAAATCGAGTTGCATGCAATTGTGGATTTCATGGATAGAAAGACCATGGATTTGTTCTCCAGTTCCCATAAAACAAAGGTGAAGGGGGTTTCAGCTAATATTAAGAAGGGCTAAATGTCAAGAAACTTAAAGGAATTATGACTTTTTATAGTGAGTAATATACTTAATGAAGTCATTCTTCCAATCTGCTACTTTATAAGATGTTTCTAAAAATTCAAAACTGCCCTTCTAGTATCCTTCAGCTGTGGTATGGTAGAAAGAGAACTTGACTTGGAATTAGGCAGTCTGATTTAGGAACTGGCTTTTCACTACCAGAAAAAGGAGCATGGTAAAGTCACTTAAATTCTCTGATTCTCATCTCCCCACTACCTCCTGCAAAAGGAGGATATAGTAGATCCTGCTGGTGCGCATCCATATCCTCTTTCTCCTGGGCTAGTGAATCTATCCTCTAGCTGCTAGAAATGCTGGCTAAAAATGACTTATAGCTGCCCCCTTGCCAAGAGAAGTGCCCTTGTATTGAGTGGTTATACACCCACATTCTTCTTCTGATAGCTCACAGCCAATGAGAAGCTGACATCAGTGATGGGGAGTAATAATGCCTATCTCACAGAGTAGTTAGGATGAGATAAGGTAGCATACATAAAAATGCCTAGGATGCTAAAGTGAGCGTTAAAATTAAAAAAAAAAAAGAAAGAAAAGAAAAAGGGAAAAAAGGGAACTAAGAAAATTGTAGCCATGTATTGCTAATCTATAAAGTTAGATTCATGATGTCAAAGAGTAGAGTCATGACCTTCTATACTTTCCAGGTCAGAATCCTGGGTAGAATGGTTGGCACATCTAAATGGCATTTATGTTCTTGTATGAGGAACAAGCTTTCTAAATCATCATAAGAAATGCTGTCTCACGGCAGTGTCAATAACATGTGAGGTAAGAAGATGTCCTCCATGTTAGACTGTCTTCCTTAACAACTTCCTGGCAAGTTACAAATATTCATACTTTCAAGTAAGTAGAATGTTCGACATGGCTACTCTTGACTCACTGGAAGCTGATTTAAGATTTCCTTTGATTTAGGTCTTCAAAGTGAGCAACTATAAGTAATTCTCTCAACAAATGACAGTGATAATAATTGAGCTATATATTGGGTGCCTATAGTGTGTTGATTATTCTACATACATACATCATATTGGGTAATCCTTCAAGGTACTTATAATTATCCCAAATTTGCACACTGGAACCAGAGACTCTGTCATTTAATGACTTGCTGAAGCTCATACCACTGGCAAGTGTGTCAGACTCAGGGTTGGAAGCCAGGATTGTCTGCTCATACATTCTGTGCTATGTAGAGCTAAATTAGGGCCACATGAAGACAAATTCATGTCTATATTTTTATTTTATAAGTTAGACCCAAGCCTAAACACCAGAACACAGAAGAGGGGTAAATATAATGGTATGAACTACTTTTAGCTCAGATATTTACCAAAAACCAGCAAAGAGATAACTGAGAACCATTAAAGGAGGGTCCTTGTGTATTGATGAATAGTAACTGAGGAACTGAGTGGTATAATTATTTCATAAAACATGAGCATGAGGACTAAGGTGAGGGATTATTCTTTATTTTTTTTTTAACATCTTTATTGGAGTATAAATGCTTTTCAATGGTGTGTTACTTTCTGATTTATAACAAAGTGAATCAGCTATACATGTACATATATCCCCATATGTCCTCCCTCTTGTGTCTCCCTCTAACCCTCCCTATCCCACTCCTCTAGGTGGTCACGAAGCACTGAGCTGATCTCCCTGTGCTATGCGGCTGCTTCCCACTAGCTATCTACCTTACATTTGGTAGTGTATATATGTCCATGCCACTCTCTCACTTTGTCCCAGCTTACCCTTCCCCCTCCCCATGTCCTCAAGCCCATTCTCTACGTCTGCGTTTTTATTCCTGTCCTGCCCATAGGTTCTTCAGAACCATTTTTTTTTTCTTTTTGATTCCATATATATGCGTTAGCATACAATACTTGTTTTTCTCTTTCTGATTTACTTCACTCTGTATGACAGACTCTAGGTGCATCCATCTCACGGCAAATAACTCAATTTCATTTCTTTTTATGGCTGAGTAATATTCCATTGTATATATCTGCCACATCTTCTTTATCCATTCATCTGTCGATGGACACTTAGGTTGCTTCCTTGTCCTGGCTATAGTAAATAGAGTTGCAATGAACATCATGGTACATGACTCTTTTTGAATTATGGTTTTCTCAGGGCATATGCCCAGTAGTGGGATTGCTGGGTCATATGGTATTTCTACTATAGATTTTTAAGCAACCTCCATACTGTTCTCCATAGTGGCTGTATCAATTTACATTCCCACCAACAGTGCAAGAGGGTTCCATTTTCTCTACACCCTCTCCACCATTTGTTCTTTGGAGATTTTTTGATGATGGCCATTCTGACTGGTGTGAGGTGATAGCTCATTGTAGTTTTGATTTGCATTTCTCTAATGATTAGTGATGTTGAGCATACTTTCATGTGTTTGTTGGCAATCTGTATATCTTCTTTGGAGAAATGTCTGTTTAGGTCTTCTGCCCATTTTTGGATTCGGTTGTTTGCTTTTTAGATATTGAGCTACATGAGATGCTTGTAGGTTTTGGAGATTAATCCTTTGTCAGTTTCTTCCTTTGCAAATGTTTTCTTTCATTCTGAGGGTTGTCTTTTTGTCTTGTTTATGGTTTCCTTTGCTGTGCAAAAGCTTTTACGTTTCATTAGGTCTCATTTGTTTACTTTTATTTTTATTTCCATTTCTCTAGGAGGTGGGTCAAAAAGGATCTCGCTGTGATTTATGTCATAGAGTGTTCTGCCTATGTTTTCCTCTAAGAGTTTTATAGTGTCTGGCCTTACACTTAGGTCTTTAATCCATTTTGAGTTTATTTTTGTGTATGGTGTTAGGGAGTGTTCTAATTTCATTCTTTTACATGTAGCTGTCCGGTTTTCCCAGCACCACTTATTGAAGAGGCTGTCTTTTCTCCATTGTATATTCTTGCCTTCTTTATCAAAGATAAGGTGACCATATGTGAGTGGGTTTATCTCTGGGCTTTCTATCCTATTCCATTGATCTATATTTCTGTTTTTGTGCCAGTACCATACTGTCTTGATTACTGTAGGTTTGTAGTATAGTCTGAAGTCAGGGAGCCTGATTCCTCCAGCTCCGTTTTTCTTTCTCAAGAGTGCTTTGGCTATTTGGGGTCTTTTGTGTTTCCATACAAACTGTGAAAATTTTTGTTCTAGTTCTGTGAAAAATGCCAGTGGTAGTTTGATAGGGATTGCATTGAATCTGTAGATTGCTTTGGGTAGTAGAGTCATTTTCACAATGTTGATTCTTCCAATGCAGGAACATGGTATATCTCTCCATCTCTTTGTATCATCTAAGTTTCTTTCATCAGTGTCTTATCGTCTTCTGCATACAGGTCTTTTGTCTCCTTAGGTAGGTTTATTCCTAGGTATTTTATTCTTTTTGTTGCCATGGTAAATGAGAGCGTTTCCTTCATTTCTCTTTCAGATTTTCCATCATTAGTGTATAGGAATGCAAGAGATTTCTGTGCATTAACTTTGCATCCTGCTCTTTTACCATATTCATTGATTAGCTCTAGTAGTTTTCTGGTAGCATCTTTAGGATTCTCTACGTATAGTATCATATCATCTGCAAACAATGACAGTTTTACTTCTTCTTTTCCAATTTGGATTCCTTTTATTTCGTTTTCTTCTTTGATGTGGCTAAAACTTTCAAAACTGTGTTGAATAATAGTGGTGAGAGTGGGCAACCTTGTCTTGTTCCTGATCTTAGTGAAAATGGTTTCAGTTTTTCACCATTGAGAACGATGTTGGCTGTGGGTTTGTCATATATGGCCTTTATGATGTTGAGGTAAGTTCCCTCTATGCATACTTTCTGGAGAGGTTTTGTCATAAATGGGTGTTGAATTTTGTCAGAAGCTTTTCTGCATCTATTGAGATGATCATATGGTTTTTCTCCTTCAATTTGTTAATATGGTGTATCACATTGATTGATTTGTGTATATTGAAGAATCTTTGCATTCCTGGGATAAACCCCACTTGATCGTGGTGTATAATCCTTTTAATGTGTTGTTGGATTCTGTTTGCTAGTATTTTGTTGAGGATTTTTGCATCTATGTTCATCAGTGATATTGGCCTGTAGTTTTCTTTCTTTGTGACATCTTTGTCTGGTATCAGGGTGATGGTGGCCTCGTAGAATGAGTTTGGGAGTGTTTCTCCCTCTGCAATATTTTGGAAGAGTTTGAGAAGGATAGGTGTTAGCTCTTCTCTAAATGTTTGATAGAATTCGCCTGTGAAGCCATCTGGTCCTGGGCTTTTATTTGTTGGAAGATTTTGAATCTCAGTCTCAATTTCAGTGCTTGTGATTGGTCTGTTTATATTTTCTATTTCTTCCTGGTTCAGTCTCGGAAGGTTGTGCATTTCTAAGAATTTGTCCATTTCTTCCAGGTTGTCCATTTTATTGGCATATAATTGCTTGTAGTAATCTCTCATGATCCTTTGCATTTCTGCAGTGTCAGTTGTTACTTCTCCTTTTTCATTTCTAATTCTATTGATTTGAGTCTTCTCCCTTTTTTTCTTAATGAGTCTGGCTAATGGTTTATCAATTTTGTTTATCTTCTGAGAGAACCAGCTTTTAGTTTTATTGACCTTTGCTATCGTTTCCTTCATTTCTTTTTCATTTATTTCTGATCTGATCTTTATGATTTCTTTCCTTCTGCTAACTTTGGGTTTTTTTGTTGTTGTTCTTCTTCTTCTTTTTCTAATTGCTTTAGGTGTAAGGTTAGGTTGTTTATTTGAGATGTTTCTTGTTTCTTGACGTAGGATTGTATTGCTATAAACTTCCCTCTTAGAACTGCTTTTGCTGCATCCCATAGATTTTGGCTTGTCGTGTTTTCATTGTCATTTGTTTCTAGGTATTTTTTGATTTACTCTTTGACTTCTTCAGTGATCTCTTGGTTATTTAGTAGTGTTTTGCTTAGCCTCCATCTGTTTGTACTTTTTGGTTTTTTTTCCTGTAATTGATATCTAATCTCATAACGTTGTTGCTGGAAAAGATACTTGATACAATTTCAGTTTTCTTAAATTTACCAAGGCTTGATTTGTGACCCAAGATATGATCTATCCTGGAGAATGTTCCATGAGCACTCGAAAAGAAAGTGTATTCTGTTGTTTCTGGGTGGAATACCCTATAAATATCAATTAAGTCCACCTTGTTTAATGTATCATTTGAAGCTTGTGTTTCCTTATTTATTTTCATTTTGGATGATCTGTCCCTTGGTGATATTGGGGTGTTAAAGTCCCCTAATATTATTGTGTTACTGTCAATTTCCCCTTCTATGGCTGTTAGCATTTGCCTTATGTATTGAGGTGTTCCTATGTTGGGTGCATAAATATTCACAATTGTTATATCTTCTTCTTGGATTGATCCCTTGATCATTATGTAGTGTCCTTCTTTGTGTCTTGTAATAGTCTTTGTTTTAAAGTCTCTTTTGTCTGATATGAAAATTGCTACTCCAGCTTTCTTTTGATTTCCATTTTCATGGAATATCTTTATCTATCCCCTCACTTTCAGTCTATATGTGTCCCTAGGTCTGAAGTGGGTCTCTTTTAGACAGCATCTACATGGGTCTTGTTTTTGTATCTATTCAGCCAGTCTATGTCCTTTTATTGGAGCATTTAATCCACTTACATTTAAGGTAATTATTGATATGTGTATTCCTATTAGCATTTTCTTAATTGTTTTGTGTTTGTTATTGTAGGTCTTTTCCTTCTGTTGTGTTTCCTGCCTAGAGAAGTTTCTTTAGCATTTGTTGTAAAGCTGGTTTGGTGGTACTGAATTCTCTTAGCTTTTGCTTGTCTGTGAAGTTTTTAGTTTCTCTGTTGAATCTGCATTAGATCCTTGCTGGGTAGAGTAATCTTGATTGTAGGTTTTTCCCTTTCATCACTTTAAATATGTCCTGCTCCTCCCTTCTGGCTTGCCGAGTTTCTGTTGAGAAATCAGCTTTGTGGTTCATAAGGTGAGGGATATGCTTAATATTTACATATTTCACAGCTTGGGAAAGAAAATCCTCCCCACTTAGGGTGCATTGTTGCTCAATATTTTAATGTCATTGTGAGTACATGATTCAAAGTTTGAAGGAAGATGTGGGTAGCGAGAACTTTGCAGACTCGGTCACTGCAAAAGATAAACACAAGCTACCAATAGTGGGATCGAGTTAACCTGACTTTAGGAAGCTACATAAAAATGTTATTGCTAAACAGAAATGTTTCAAGTCTCCCATGAAATATTTCTGGCATGACCTCCTTTTTCAATAAATGCTCTCCAAAATTGGTTACTGTTTGAGAAATGTTGATCATTTTCTCCTTCAAAGATGGCAGTCAAACAGTATGGTGCGTACTAATGTGAATCTATTCTGAAAACATTTCAGAAGCATCAATGTATGATGTGTGAAAATTCTCTCCAGGTTCATTAATTGTATTCTTAACAATTGCTCAAAATTCAAGGTGCTAATGATGATTGCTTATTAAAATACATCTAATCTGGAAATTAATACAGGTAATATTTACTAGATAGATTCTAATCTTTCTCTTTTTTACAATTCCTTTGAAATAATTTGTTTATTTCCCTAAAGATGCTCAAATTATCCCAAGCCAAGGGACAAGATGTCAAAATAACACACCAGTAAACTAAAGACTAGCTGACCTACTAGGGTAGTTCAAATAAATAACAAGTTTAGACTAGACATAGGTAGAGATTACTGTAAACATTCCTTGTAATTCTTGGTTATCCTTTAGAATAGCATATTCAAGCTTGGTTATATAAGAGCTCATATATGTTAAAAGACAGTATGATTTAAAACGTGCACACACATCAGATGTGTGAATTCTTTTCTGAAATATACAAAATTTTACAGTTTTTTAAAGGAGAAAGATGACAAAAGCAAACTATATCATGGTGTGGTTATAGCTATACTTTGGGAAACTTCAACTTTTTGTGACTGATTGGATTGAGTAACTTTAAAATATATGACATTTACTTTTCCTGACAGCTCCATTAAATGCTAGCAACCCTGTTGAGGTTCCATGTGTAAACTCATCACAAGGACAACTTCAGAAAGGAATGATGAAGATGAGGCTAACCCATTAGTTTAGTAGATGAAGAATCATGGCCAAAAGAGATGAAGTGGTTTTCCCAGGGTCACAGAGCAGACAAGCAGCTGAGCAAGAGCTCAGAAACCAACCCCCTGATATCCTAGCCAGTGTAAACTGCCTGGAAAGTGCAGGGAAGGAGAAATTGTGTAAAAGCATTTAATGTGTTTAATTATCAGCCTTTGATATGTCAGGATAGACTTCATTATCTGTAGTTTGTCTGGTCTGGTGAGCATGCAACAAGATTTTAGTAGCTGAGTCCTATAAATGTATTATTTTGAAAAAATCACCCAAATCTCTGAGTGAAAGGGAAATAAAGGGAAATGATTTGTTTAGGTCAGTCCATTAGATGAAACCCCAAATCCAAGTCAGATAGAAGTCGTGACATATAGATTAGTTCTGGTGCCATAAATAATGTAGTCCCTTTTAATGTTTAGAGGTTTTGTCCCACTTTGTAAGTAGAAATCTCTTGCCCGTGAAAAAACATTGCCAAATATTTCTGACTCCCTGAATTGTAGCTGCATTTTAGGTTCCGGATACACGATAAGTGAAAAATAGAAAATATTATCTGCAATGTAGAATTTGGACTAGATGAACACTTACAGCTCTCAAATCCTAGGTTTGACCCTGGCCCATTGCTATCTCTTGTGTACAATGGGATTACATGAGATAAATTTATCCATTCTGCTAGGATCAGCAAATGGGAGAAAAAGCATTCCACGTTAATGATTATTTATTAGTGTTCTCAGTATTCCAGAATCCAAATACCATAGAACTTTAACATAGCCTGAAAACAGAGAGGTTTAGATAAGGCTTTCTCAAATAATTATTGTAATAGTGAGAAACTTGGACACAAGGCACACATCATCACCTTCATGATTTCTTCATTATGCAGGTGTTGCAGATTGTGCAGTTTCTTTATTATGATGCTTCACTGTTCTGTCAGATGTGCATCAGGGGTGAATGCAAAAGACTTGTAGATTCTTAGTGTTGGAAGAGCGTCGTAGCTCATGGTATGGGGTTAAGAAGGCAGGCTCTGGAATTTGATATCAGTTTGACTCTTGCTCTGCTACTTAGTCCCTGTGGGACCTTGGACAAGCTGCATAACCTCTTCTGCCTCAGAGTCCCCATCTGCAAATTGAGAACAGTAGTAGTACCGACCTCTTAGGGGTGTTGTAAGATTAAAGGACTTACTGTTTGGAAAGCCCAGAAGAAAGTTCCTGTCACATAGAAAATGCACTCTTCAGTAATCTTTGCTCTAACTGCCTAAGATTTTCATTTAGTAGATGAGGAAAGTGAAATCTATCAGGATCAAGTGATTTTCTTTATATTTCAGAGAATAGAGCTTTACCTGCTATAGATTTAAATCCATGCAATTAATCCCAATGGTTTCTACCCTGTGGAATGTCATCTGGTAATGACTGATCATTTTGCACTTTGAAAATCACTTTTTTCAGAAAAAAAGTGAGTTCAGTCTGATTCATGTAATCCTTCATACGATTACTTCAAGTCTGACCTTATAAGTTATTGGAATTTGTAATCGTCTGTGTGTTAGGAGAAATAGGAATGTCCTACGACAAAAATAATTTCCCTTCACCCACTGACTGATGCTTGAAATTCCCTTTAGTTTATCTGTTCCTTGTTCAAACACACATTTTTCTAATATGGAGAACACTTCAAGTTTTATTAATCACTTTTGTTATATGGTAAAAAGCAAATTAAAAGGGAGGTTTTGAAAAGGGGGAAAGAAGAGAAAACAAAGATCCTGGGCCCTTGAAGTAGAGCATAGAATTGGGATGGCTTGGGAACTTTGAGAGCAGACTTCTCCACAATTCTACTTATAATCAACTCTCCACTTGAATATTCCTGAAATAACATTTGCCCTGGAATTAATGAGTCTTACTCTGTTTGCAGTGCACTAAGCCACATGCTGGGCACAGTGGAAGAGGTAGACACAGTCTCTGTCCTCACAGAGTGCCAATCTAGTAGGAGACAGGAAACAAACACACGTAAGTAACTACAACAAATTGTTAAGCACAGTAGAACGTAGGGGTGTGAGTAGGAGTCAGAGGGAAACCGCAGTACACCAGCACTTTTCACTCCTGTGAGCAGAGTAGCTCTAATGACACAGGAGAGCGCAGAGGGAGCCTAGGGATTTGGGACCAGATGTGGGAGCCTGATGACCCATACGAGTGAGAAATTCCTTCGAAAGCATTTGCTTTAACTTAAAGATGCAAGCAACATTTCCTACTTAGTAATTTTTCCCTTGATTATTTCAATGCATTATAAAAGTAATATCTTAATTTACACCCATTGAAACTGATGCTCCATGGAGATGCCCACTTTGATCCGTGGCTTCTTGTACAATCTTGTACAATGTTGTGTAACCATGAGGACCAGGATGCTCCAATCTGGTGCTTGGTGGTATGAAAGCACGAGGCCTAACACTGACAACATTTCCTGTGTTCGTGTCACCATATGTCATCTTCAGTTGCCTGTATAGTCCATCAAAAACTCTTGAGTCATGGCCAGGAGGGAAGCAAGTGTTAGACTGGCCTATGCTTTCTCTTCCATACACTAATTACAACCCGCTGGACATCCCAACACCATTTGGATCAATAACTAGCAGAGGGAGGGGAGGATCAGGGAAAAACTAAATTCATGAAGAAGATTCATGGTGGCCATAACCCTTCAGAGTTCTTAGCACTGTCAAGTGTGCCTATTGTGTGTCTAGCTCTTCTATTTGTAACCCAGTATTTATAAGTTTGTTTTTTTCTGTGCTAAGCAGCATAAAAAAGAAGATGCTAGTATATGGTCATTTGGGAAATAAATAAAACTAAATTGAAGTATACTATGAGTGTACTCTACTCTCCCCGCTCCCCTCCCGCCTTTGGACATTAGTCAGAGTTTTTTATAATGATGATACTACATTTTCTTTTGTTTATACAATAAGGGAAATATATTATAATCTGTTCTAATTTCCAGGCTGAACTAATATTGTGTAGTACAAAATATTTATTTTTGAGGTTGAATTTTCTGAATGTAAATTTTGTGTTTAAAATAATATTGATATCACTAATTTTTAGATTCAGTGTTTAGACTTTTTTATTAAAAATTTAGTGGAAAGCATTAATAAATTTTAATAAAAATTCATTTGTACCTAACACCATGCTTAGCATTTAAGGGCTTTCAATAAATATTAATCCAATGGATAAATGAAAGAAACACATTAATGAACAAAATTAATCACAGAATCCCTTTTAAGAACATAGTGAAAGATGGAGGAAAGCACTGCCATAATTATATGCTAAATAAATTCTCGACATTTTCTACTACTTGTGTATTTTGACAAATTAATAGATAAGGTCGACTCATCGAAAACTTCAATTAAATGGCTTTATCAGTTTATATTGAAAATCATTTTTAAACTTTAAATGAGTCAAATGAATCATCATTCTATCATTCTGTAACTTTGGTCAACTGTCATTACAAACATTTTATGTATGTGTGTGTCTCCATGTATAGCTTTTAGAGTCTCTGAATTCCAGCTCAGGGTTGAATAATGTTGGTGATAGTTTTTCTTTGGGCTGAGACCTAGGACTGTCCACTTTCTGCTGGAGTGAGAGACTAGAACTCCTGAGTTTTTATTTACTGGTTATTGAATTACTATATATGCCTAGTAAGAGGACAGAACTCAAGAAAGAGCCACCTGAATTGTTCAAAGCAAATCTTGTTCTCCTATTTTGGGAAGGAGGGGAAAACGTCCTTTCATGACCATCCTTTATATTGTTTATAGGTAGAAATTAGTTGAAATGTGTCTGCATTGTTGGCTACCTTTATTTTTTTTGTTGATTAAGTATCATCTATAAGTCATCTAGTTAATTGTTGATCATCCATGAGTTACGTAACTGAATTGTCATTTTCCGGTTCAGCTTCCTATATGTGTTCACATACTAAGTAATTTGTGCCCTGCTTAGTATGGTGTTAATGAAGAAAGAGAGAAAAAAAAAACCGAATTGGGTGGCCCGATAAAGACTGAACAATAATTGCAAAAAAATTTGGGGAAAATGGGCACTGAGGGAGCTGGATCCTCCTAACGCCTTGCTTCCTCTTTTCAGTGCTGGGAAAGAAAGCTAGCTTCTAAGCCTGTCTAAAGCAAGCTTGCCTAAAGAAATTGAAATTTCTTTCAGAGGGTCGTCGAAAAGATGGAGCCAGCATGAATCATTTTATCTGTTGCTACTATAGAAACTATTTGCACTGTTTTATAGAAATTACTAATATACAAATTATTAGCTCATTTTAAAAGACTGTCTTAACACCTACAAGTTTAACATGTAAAAATGAAACCAGAAAAATTTAGGGAAGCAGCACTTTGGTTCCTAGCTTTATGTGTTTATGAGAAGTTGAATGAAGAGTTGTTTACCTGAATTTGGTAAATTTAGATTTATATTTGACATGTCGTCTGTTTGGTTAGTAGGGAAATGGATAGAACAGAATCTGTCCCAGGAAAGCTTTATTAAGTCACATCCAAAGGGAATTTACTTTCCATGACATTATATTTTCCTTGACATAGAGTTTTGCCTTTCTTGCTCCCTACCCTCTACCAGAAATACAAATAACCTGCACACGGAAAAGATTTTAACCAAAATTTTAAGATAAACTTCATGTAGCTTCCTCTATATCATTTTGTGACTCTTAACAGCAAAGTTAGAGACATTTACACAACTGATGATCTATCCACAGGAAATCAATGCCTTATTATTCTTACTTTTGAGGCATCTTGTGAGAGAAAATTCATTGAGGAAGGGGGATTTAAAGGGAGATTTCCAAAATCCTCAGGAAGTTCTGCACGCAGTCAAAGGGCTCATACTCATGACTCCTGCAGCACATCTGCAAACAGCATTGCACAGGAATTTCTTCTGAGTCATGCCTCAGGAATTCATCACAGTGGCGTCTGCTGAGGAAATGTGGATGGTCACCGTTACCACTCTGCTGCTGAGTCAGGACTCCTGGAAGGGTTCCTCTATTCAGGAGATGTTTTTAACGTGTTCACCATAGGCTAGGATCTTGGGGTTCATTTCAGAAACTGTTACACAGAAGTCACTGACCAGAAGGGAGAAACAAAAGAAATCACTTACGATACGGTATATGAGGCTATAGCTGTGGGGATTAAAGTCTGTTCCCTGGATAGGCAACATCTGGGAACTTGTAGAAATGCGAAATCTCCGGCCCTGCAGACCTTCTGAGACAGAAACTCTAGGAGTAGAGTTACAAGATTTGTGTTTTAACGAGACTTGCAGGTGATTTTGCTGTTCCCAGCAGGCTAGAGGTAGGCTCACATAATCAAAGGAGGGCAAATCAGGAGGCCCAAACCCAGATGGGGAGGTTGAGGGCAAGTTGGAGAGGATCTTTGTAAACGATCAGTACGTTTGCTGAGACTTTGCCTAGATCTTGTAAAGGATCAGTGGGTTTGCTGAGGAAAAGGGTGGGCGGGGGGAGTGGAGAAATATGTTCCAGACAGCATGCACTGGGCTCCAAGAGCCAAGAATGGAAGGACCGAAGCCAGAGGAGAGGAGACAGACAGATCCAGAAGAGCTCAGGGGAGAAGGACTTTCTTCAAGCCGAGGAGTGTGGATTTTATCTTGAAGATCACTGAAGATTAAAACCAGGAGAGACATGGTTAGATTTGCATTTTAGAAAGTTCACTTGGCAGGAATGAGTGGATGGTGAAGGGATGAAGATTGAGGTTAGACCAGTGAGGAGATTTCTGTGGTGATCCAGACCAGACAGGAGGGCTCAGCCCAGTGCAGTGGGTGGAGCTGGGGAAGGGGACGAACCCCAAATAGAAGAGATGTTTGAAAAAGTGATTTGGAAAAACCACATGTTATAATATATTATAAGTGCTAAAAAGCATGAGGCGTACGTACTGACTGATAGTGAATGCCAACAAGAGAGTGGAAGGTGAAATAAATGGAACGGACAATTGTCTGTACAGTACAATACAAATTTTGAAATATATGCTCATAAAAGCAGACAATATTGGAACGTATATATAAAAATCTTTATCTCTGGGTGGTGAGATTGCAGATAATTTTGGGTTTCTTCTTTATATTTTCTTTATTTCCCAAGTTTTCTAATACTGAATGTGAATCATATTTATAATCAGTAATTATAAATGTTGAGGAGGAAGGAAGGAAAGAAGGAAGGGAGGGAGGGAGAGAGGAAGGGAGGAAGGGTCATATTGAGGAATGAATGGGATAATGTATGGGAAGTCAGAATGGTTCCATAAACAGAGATAAATCATAATTCCTACAAGAGTCTTTTAAATTTAATCTGTCATAAAATTGCCTATAAAGCAGCCTTGACAGGCTATAGCACTGAACTCAGATATTCTATGGGGCAGTGGGGGATAGGAGGGGGAAGGGCAAGATTGGACACGAGGTAGGCACCAAGCTAGGGAAGTAAGTAGGCTGTGCCCTCCCTGACTGTCCACTGGGTTAGCCAGAGCTACAAAAGTCACAAGACGGGGATATGGGCCCAGAGAAGTCATTGTCTTTGAGTCTGACTTCTTGGATGGAGGCTGCCTTACCAAAGCTGTGCCGAGGACTGGCTGCCCAGACCCTCCCCAAGCCCTCCCCCAACCCAGGCCCTGCCTCAGGGATTCGGAGCATTTGCTGCTCTAGTTGTTGAGATAAGTAGATAATCTGAACGTGTTGGAACAGAGTTATTCAAAAGACTATTTTTGATTTCCTTGGTGGTACTCTTCCCCCCCCACCCCCGACCCCAGCCAATTTCCCTGCTGTGGGAAATGACACGCAGTTCTCCACATCATCTTCATCATCATCATCGTAACATAGAAAATCTACATAGCAACAAGGTGTGTTTGCCAGGGATCTAGAATCACGAGATGATGGTAGAAAGTTTTCATGCCATTCACAGAGAAGTAACAAGTGGCTAGAATTCCAGGAGATCATACTAATGACAGTAATGGATCATTTATCACTATGCTAAGCACTTTACAAGCATTATTATTTAATCCTCACAACAGCCCTATGAGTTTGCTTTGAAGAAAAAAAAATGTATAGGTGAGATAAACTGAAGCCTCAGGCATATGATTCTAGTAAATATCAGAACCTCAGTTTGAACTAAGATAATTTTTATTCAGAAGTCAGTATTAAGAGTTCAGAAGATGGATGGTGTTGATGGTGGCACAACAATGAGAATGTACTTACTATCACTGAACTGTGCACTTACTGAACCACGGTTAGGATGGTAAATTTTATGTTATGCCTATTGTACCACAATTTTTTGAAAAAGGCGGTACTACTGTACACTGCATTAGTACCTATCCCAGAGCTGTTTTGATGTGACCATTTTAATAGTCTTTGAAGTTAAGGTAATGCATGCTTTTTGGAGAGAAAAACTGAGGTGTCCTAAACCCTTTGCTCAGCTTCTTTTTATTCATCCTTTTCTCTCTCTCCTCCTTTCACCCCTCCCCACCCTGAACAAACAGACAGACAGATGGACGGTCCCCTTTCCCCAGCACACATGCACACAATCCACAGCCACAAACTCTCTGCCCAGCCACTGTTGCTGAGGCTACCTGTTAATTCTCAAGATGATTCCAAACTGAGGCAATTCAGAGCAAGCTCACTTGACCCTAACACTGTAAATGGAAGAATAAGCACCTGGGAAGCCAAATTTCCCAGAGGTTTTGGAAATTCTGATGAAGATGAAACTGAGAGGAGGTACACGTAGCAAATGACAAGCTCAGGTTTTTAAATGCAACGGCAAACACACTCACATACACACATGCAGGAAATGAACAAGTGAACTGGCTCAGTTCCAGAAAATGAGAAAGGCCGAGGAAAAGAGGATGACATCCTTGCCTAAAATGCTGGCTGCATTTCCTGAAACTCTCCGAACCCCACCTTTTGGCAATTCTTTTGTAGACGAGAGGACGGTGTTGCCGCTTTCTGACCACAAGGTGGGGCTTGTATTGGGACAGACTGAGCAGCTCTAGGATTCTTTGTGTTTGCCTTTTCCATCTACAAACCTTTCTACAGTGCCACCTAGATATGATTAAGGGCAACCAGTAGTAGCTTACTACACACTACCTGACCAGGCTGCAGGATTCTGAAAGCACCCAGGGTGAAATTCATGCACAGCTTAAGACCTGCATCAGGAACACTTAGTTAACACAGGAAAGATAAAATATTTTATTTTTTCAGAATCTTTTTTCCTCAACATGGTATATTTGTGAAGGTAGGTAATGCTTTGCTGTGCTGTAGGGTTCTTTCATGAATCCCCTGAAAGGTCAAGGCGAACCTGAGCCACTCCCTCTTTTTCTCTCTTTTTTTAGAATATGAGTATATTGAAGAAGAGAAGGGGAGGAGAAGAAAGAAGAGGAAGAAGAAAAAGGAAAAGGTATATCAAAACAGGATTAAAAGACTTTTAAAAATAAACCAATAGTTTATATTTAATAAATTATACTCTTAAGATTGCACAAATATATTGCAATAGTCATGTTACTAAAAATATAAGCACTTCATAATGCATTCAGGCTCTGCGTCCAGGATGGGATAAACAGTTCAAAGCTGAACACTAAATATCTAATGTTTTCAATCCTGCCAATATATCTCTGTGACTGAGGGTGTGACCTTATTCAGTGATAACATTAAATACCAGCTTTAAGAGTTTTTGTGAATGCAAGACTCTGGACAAATATACTTCCATCCCTCACCCACACCCTGTTGATAAACTCTATTTATAAACCACAGATGTTATTGAATAGATTTATGGATGTGGTAGTGACGGGGCACTTTTCGGTCTTCTAAGCAGCTTCAGACCTATCAGTAGCTTTTCCTGATGTTGTTATAACCCTTACTTTCTAGGCTTAAAATGGTCTTTTGCATTATAGTTTTCAGAACTTAGGCCATTGAGATATAAACTCTACAGGCTGCTGGATCCACACCCAGCCTGGCCTTCTTTCTGTAGAGGAGAAAGGGCCCAGGCGTTGGGGTCAGAGAGACTGGGGTTCAGATATGAATTCAGATTTGAGCCCAGCTGCTTGTTTGCTTTGTGTACACAATTTTTACTCTCTTAGCCTCAGTTTTCTCACTTGTCAAATGAAGATAGCACCGAAAACATAAATTTGTGGTAAGAATTAAATACATTAACTTATAAAAAGAACCTAATATACTCAAAGCTAAATACAGATTCAATTCAATCCCTATCAAAATTCCAATGGCATTTTTCACAGAAATGGAAACAAATTCTAAAATTCATATAGAAATGCAAAAGACCCTGAATAGCCAAAGCAATCTTGAAAACAAAGAAATTGAGTTGGAGATACCACACTTTCTGATTTCGAATTATATTACAAAGCCTTAGTAATCAAAACAATATGGTACTGGCATAAAAATAGACACATAGATCAGTGGAACAGAATAGAGAGCCCAGAAATAAACCCAAGTATATACAGTCACCTAATTTTCAACAAAGGCACCAAGAACACACAATGGGGAAAGAATTGTCTTTTCAGGTAATGGTATTAGGAAAACTGGATATCCACATGCAAAAGAATGAAACTGGATCCTTATCTTACACCATACACAAAAATCAATTCAAAATGAATTAAAGACACAAATGTAGTACCTAAAACCATAAAACTCCTAGAAGAAAGCATAGGAAAAATAATCCAGGACATTGTCCCTGGCAATGGTTTTTTGGATATGACACCAAAAGTGCAGACAACGAAAGGGAAAATAAACAAGTAGGACTACATCAAACTAAATTGCCTTTGCACAGCAAAGGAAACCATCAACAAACTGAAAAGTCAACCCAGAGATTGGGAGAAAATATTTTCAAACTATATAAGTGATAAGGGGCTAATATCCAAAATATAAAAAACTCATACAACTCAATAGCAAAACAACAGCAACAAAATCCAAAAACCCAACTTGATTAAAAAAATGGGCAAAGGACTTGAATAGACATTTTTTCCAAAGAAGACATGCAAGTGGCCACAGATATATAAAAAGGTGCTCAACATCACTGATCATCTGGGAAAGGCAAACCACAATGAAACACCGCCTACACATGTTGGTACGGCTATTACAAAAAAAAAAAAAGAAAAGAAAAACCATAAAAGGTAATAAGTGTTGGCCAGGATGTGGAGAAAGGGGAACTCTTGTATACTGCTGGTGAGAATATAAATTGGTGTAGCCACTATGGAAAATAGTATGGAAGTTGCTTGTAAAACTAAAAATAGAATTACCATATGATCCAACAATCCTACTTCTGGACATATATCCTAAGAAATTGAAATCAGTACCTTGAAGAGATACCTGCACTCCCATGTTCATTGTAGCATTATTCACAACAGCCAAAATACGGAAACGATCCAAGCATTCATCAATGGATGAGTGGATCAAATCAATACATTGTATATCTTAAACTTATACAATGTTATATATCAATTATATCTCAAGCTGGAAGAAAAAAAAGAAATTTCCATACACACACACACACACACACACACACGCACACACACACACACACATATAATTCAGACTTAGGAAAGAAGGAGATCTTGCCATTTGCAACAACATGGATGGATGTGGAGGACATTATGCTAAGTGAAATAAGTCTGACACAGAAAGAAAAAAAAAACAATAAAAACCCCAACCTGCATAATCTCACTTATGTGTGGAATCAAAAAAGTTAAATACATAGAAGCAGAGAATAGAACAGTAGTTACCAGGGTTGGGAGGGTGGGGGAAATGGGGAGATGTTGGTTAAAGGGTACAAAGTTGCAGTTATGTAGTATGGATGAGTCTAGAGAGCTAATGTACAACATGGTGACTATAGTTCATAACACTGTATGGAATACTGGAAATTTGCTAAGAGAGTAGATTTCAAGTGTTCTCATCACACAAAAAAAATGGTAGGCAATGATATGTTCATTAGCTTGACTTAGTAATCACTTTACTATGTGTGTGTATATCAAATCATCATGCCATACACTTTAAACATATATAATTTTTATTTTTCTAAAAAAGAACCTAGTACAGTGACTGGAACACAATAAATTTTAATCTATCCCTCACTTCCACCTCATTCCTGCCTCAGTCTTCTTTTTTTTTTTTTTTTATAAATTTATTTATTTATTTTTGGCTGTGTTGGGTCTTCATTTCTGTGCGAGGGCTTTCTCTAGTTGCAGCAAGCAGGGGCCACTCTTCATCGCAGTGTGTGGGGCTTTCTCTGTCGCAGCCTCTCTTGTTGCGGGGCACAGGCTCCAGATGCGCAGGCTCAGTAGTTGTGGCTCACGAGCCTAGTTGCTCCGCGGCCTGTGGGATCTTCCCAGACCAGGGCTCGAACCCGTGTCCCCTGCATTGGCAGGCAGATTCTCAACCACTGTGCCACCAGGGAAGCCCTGCCTCAGTCTTCTTTGCACTACCAGCTATAGCCACCACTTCATGCAGCTATGGTTGTAATTAAGGAGCTCTACTCAGGATGCAGTTGGAAGACTCCTATTAAGCAAGAATTGCACCATACCTAAATAATTTGGCAACAGTAGTTTAGATGCTGCCTCAAGTATCTAAGCTGGTGGAGACTCTATCCTTCCAACAGCTTACGTTTGAAATCTTCATCATCAACGACTTTTCTTTTTCTCACATCTCATACCCAATCTCTCAGGATTTTGTGTTGCCTTTAAAATATCCAGGATCTGACCACTAGTTACCACCTCTGCTATTACCACTCTGGCCTGGTATAAACAATTATCATTGTGGCTTTCCAGAGTAACCTCTAACTGGTCATCTTTGCCTTCCCTACAAACTCTTCCCCCCCAACGCCTGCACCCTGCCCCATCTCTACCCAGCAGCTAGAGAGTCAGATCATGTCACTGATTTACTGCAGACCCTCCAATGGATCTCCACGCAGAATAAAAGCTGAAATCCTTATAATGACCTACAAAGCCCATCTGACATAGGCCCTTACTCTTTGTCCTCCTTTCCTATTCATTATTTCCTTTTCCTGCACCAGCCACGCTGGCCTCCTTACTATTCCTCAAGTATACAACCAAGCTCCCAACTCAAACTGTTACCTCTAGCTGTCCCTTTGCCTGGAATATTCTCCCACATAGCCATTTAGCCGATTCCTATATCTTTCAGTTCTTAGTTCAAACTCAACCTCTCAGGGAGGCTTCCCTGGACTCCCCAGTGCTGTAATCTGCTAACCCCCTCACCCACCTGACAGCCTGATCACCCTGCCCTACTCTTTTCCTCATAACATTTATACAACTAAAACCAAGGGTAGCCATTTCTATTCACGTTATTCACTAACATTTCCCCAGCAACTAGAAAAGTGTTTGAAATATAGAAGGTACTCTGTAAATATTTGTTAAATGGATGAATAATGGGAAAATGAAGTCTCTTTTCATATATTTTCAAGTAATAGCCGTTAAGCCATTTGATGTTTTTGTTTTCCAACAAATCAGATGGGCTTTAGTTCTTTCAAAAAAAGTTTCCAACTCCAACCGCATTACTTGTTTCACAGTAAAGGGTCAGCAGCTGCAAATGATCTAAGAGTCATGAAGAAACCAAGTAAGAGGAAATTGTGTCAGGAGAGAGGGGAGCGCAGGAAGCACTTCCTCTCATTCTTGGAAGGTGGGGGGAAGAGGAGTCTGATGGTAAACACACCATCCCTGTGATCTCCAATTCTAGACTCCTTCTTCATTAAACCCATCAAAATTAAGGCTCTTCTCCTCTCAGTTGATGAGAACCATGCAAGTGACACTTTTTAGTTAACTACATCTAAGGGCAAGTGCACATTCTCTTGAAGTTTTGTAAAATCTCAGGTTTGGGCAAGTGTCCTCTCCTGGCGCAAGTGGTCGAGTTTCCCAGGGACAGTTCTCCACCTATTACACATATACTGTGCTTCTTAGAATAAAGCATCAGACAGTAGGGACTGTATAGGCAAATTCCCTGATTTTACAAATGAAAGCCTGAGGCTTTGACAGGAGGAGGAACTAGTTCTTCTATTGGATTATGGTGTCCCCCTCTCCCTCACTGAATCAAATTCCTCTTCTCCAGCCTTCTAAATCCTCTCAGGCAGGAGAGGGTGCGGGAAAGAAGGGATATGTGCTCAAAACCAAGTCTGTGAGACTCACAGACACAGGAGAGAAACTTTCTTGAGGTGGCATAGAATCTCTGGACTTCTTGTTTAGGTTCAAATCCTAATTCTCTCTCCTACTTGCTGGCTGACCATCTGCAAATTGCTTAATCTCTTTGAGTCTGTTTCCTCATCTGTTAGATGGGAATAAATAATACAAAAATATAGGGTTATTGTGACTATTACAAAAAATAAAACATATGATGTACTAAGTTATAAGGTCCTGTTAGTACAATTATTCTTGAGGGAGGACTCTCTGCACTCATTGCTAATGTCTAAGTAAGTCAAGCTCAGAAAAGAAATGTGCCATTTTAATTCTCCCCATTAACCTTGGCTCTCCAATACCTGCTTCATTTTTCTTTGGGTCTCTTTAGTGTGTGTTTTCAAGGTCCTGCTTTTCTGGCTGGGGTGTTATTTTTATCCATTTCTACTCTCTGCTGCCCATTTTGCTTTTATCTCCAACTTTGTAGAGGTCGATGCCAGTGGTGTTTTCCAGATTCACCCCCCCACAGCTGGGGAAAGGGAAGTACATGAAAAGTTCATCCAACGGGTCTGGAGTGGACGGCTTTTCCTTTGTTTAAAACTCCACTAGATTCTGTGGGTGGTGATTTCCTCCTTCCTCGTTTAGGGACCACGAAGAAGGATTTAATTTTGATGAGTAGCAGTGATATAGTCAAGAAGAAGAATACCCTAGATGTGGTAAATAGTAAATTACGTTAGATGAGAAGATAAACTGCCTCGAGACAAAAGCATCTCAAATCTGGAAATCAGATAATACAGAGCACCAGATTAAGGAGAGATGGATAAAGAAGTTTTATATCCTTATTTTGCATAAATTTGGGGAATTCTGAGAGACTGGCTCACATCTCTAAACCCATACACAAGCTGAATTATTTTCTGATTTTTGTTTTCCTTTTATGTGAAAACATCACATAGATTTTTCTTGAATTATATATATCTATTTGGCGAGCTGAAGGGAATTATGAAAGGAATAAACTTTCACCCTCTATCTTAGTCGCCTTATGCCACTGGCACTGCCTTTTAGCAGACTAGCTAAGGAGATTGCATCAGTTGAAAGCAGTACTCCCTTTTCATCTTTTTGGATGGATTTGGGCTCTTGCGGGCAGCAAGTAAACTGAAGGTCATTCATATCTTGAACTCATTGAATATGAAGATTCTCTTCCACTTTCTCATTCTTGTCCTTATCTATCCTTCTCTTTTGGGAACGTCAAGAATTTTTTCCTGAAGCCTCTGTCCTGGACATATGCAGAGATGGCAAGCAGCGGGCAGAAAATATCATTTCTCTTTCAGTTGACTTAAAGACAGTAAACTCAGAATGCACTCATTATTCTCAAGTGTTCTACTTCCAATATACCCTTTATTGATTTTACTCCTTCAGAGTTTTTAACGGAGGTCAGTGAATTTCTGAAACTCGACGCACAACTTTGTACATTTAGGCTTAGGTGGATTTAGGGGTAAGGAGAGGGCACGGAACTTTCATTATATTTCCAAAGGATTAAGTGGTTAAAATAAAAAAGGTTAAGAACCACTGCGGTGATAACTACAAGGGAAGTGAATCTGTTTAGTCTTAGCACGTTCAAGGTTAATTAGACTAAATCTGTGGGTCGCCATTCAAGTTCACTGACTGGCCCCTGGCAATACTGTCTGTGTGGTCTTCTGGACTCTCCGTGGTCTGTGAAGCACAGCTGATGGGAGGAAGGAGGCAGCAGAGGCCTCCTGCATCAGTGGATGCTGGTCCCTGATAGTCCCCACACACTGCTCTCCACCCCTCTCCCTGCCTGCTGTGTTGTACCTCTTACCCCAGCCCGGGAGCAGCCTAGAAGGCATTGGATGGTTAATTCACCAAACGAGGAAATTGCTGCCTGGCTGAACTGCTTACTATTTTATCTATCCATCACTAAATGAGAGCATGAACTAAAACTGTAGTTTCCATACTGGATCCTTCTGGGTTCATGAAAATAAAACAATTGTCCCTGAGGGAGAACAAAAATAGACAAAGATAAACATTTTTACTTCCTTTAGTTGATATTACTCTTGCTGGGAAAACTTCTGAGAACTGGGGAAGTTTTACTTTCATTTGAGAAATGTTTATCGAGCACCTGTTTGTAGCGGACACTGGGCTAGAAGCTGGCACATGGTGTGAAGAAGGCAGACACGGTCTCTGACCTTGAGGAATTTCCAGTCAGGTAAGACTTACATCAACAACTGCACAGATGGGTTGAGCTCATTTTAACAGAATCTGACATGGACTTTTTTTTTTTTTATTATTGGAGTTTAATTCCTTTACAATGGTGTGTTAGTTTCTGCTGTATAAAAAAGTGAATCAGCTATACATATACATATATCCGCATATCCCCTCCCACTTGCGTCTCCCTCCCACCCTCCCTATCCCAGCCCTCTAGGTGGTCACAAAGCACCGAGCTGATCTCCCTGTGCTATGCGGCTGCTTCCCACTAGCTATCTATTTTACATTTGGTAGTGTATATATGTCAATGCCACTCTCTCACTTTGTCCCAGCTTACCCTTCCCCCTCCCCGTGTCCTCAAGTCCATTCTCTACATCTGCCTCTATATTCCTGTCCTGCCCCTATGTTCTTCAGAGCCACTTTTTTTTTTTTTTAGGTTCCATATATATGCATTAGCGTGCCGTACTTGTTTTTCTCTTTCTGACTTACTTCACTCTGTAAGACAGACTCTACGTCCATCCACCTCACTACAAATAACTCAATTTTGTTTCTTTTTATGGCTCAGTAATATTCCATTGTATATATGTGTCACATCTTCTTTATCCATTCATCTGTCGGTGGACACTTAGGTTGCTTCCATGTCCTGGCTATTGTAAATAGAGCTGCAGTGAACATTGTGGTACATGACTCTTTCTGAATTATGGTTTTCTTTGGGTATATGCCCAGTAGTGGGATTGCTGGGTCATATGGTAATTCTATTTCTAGTTTTTTAAGGAACCTCCATACTGTTCTCCAGAGTGGCTGTATCAATTTACATTCCCACCAACAGTGCAAGAGGGTTCCCTTTTCTCCACACTCTCTCCAGCATTTGTTATTTGTAGATTTTTTGATGATGGCCATTCTGACTGGTGTGAGGTGATACCTCATTGTAGTTTTGATTTGCATTTCTCTAATGATTAGTGATATTGAGAATCCTTTCATGTGTTTGTTGGCAATCTGTATATCTTCTTTGGAGAAATGTCTATTTAGGTCTTCTGCCCATTTTTGGATTGGGTTGTTTGTTTTTTTGATATTGAGCTGCATGAGCTGCTTGTATATTTTGGAGATTAATCCTTTGTCAGTTGTTTCATTTGCAAATATTTTCTCCCATTCTGAGGGTTGTCTTTTTGTCTTGTTTATGGTTTCCTTCGCTGTGCAAAAGCTTTTAAGTTTCATTAGGTCCCATTTGTTTATTTTTGTTTTTATTTCCATTTCTCTAGGAGGTGGGTCAGAAAGCATCTTGCTGTGATTTACTGACATGGACTTTGGATTCCAATCAGATTGTGTCTTAAATACTTCAACAATCCCTAAGGCCAAACTGGGGAAAAGAACTAGTTAAGGTGAAGCTCACATTTTGAAACAAAAACTTCAAAACAATTAAAGTTTTAAGAAAGGAGAATGGTGAAACTACAACATAAGATCTGTTTTTCCACTTTAGCTACTTTCTTCAAATTGCTAAGAGTTTCATCTCAACTCAGCTTTTAAAAATATCACTTGTCTATAAGAGCAAAAGATCAAAGTAATAAACTTTTAAGAAAAGAGGAAGAATAACCTTATAAAGTTGTACAACCTTGAATCAGCATTTTTAAAACCTTTTTTTAACCTCCTGTCCCTTGACTCAACTGCTTGTGTGGGTCTTGGTTACCTCAAGACATAATTAAATGCACGCATAAGTCCAGTCATTTCTAATACAGCAACTTCTCTTTTTGCCATGTGATTTCATTTCCTATGATCTTTACTTCACATGAAAGAAATCCTAGTGGCAAATAACATATAATTGTTATTTTGAAGATATATATTTTATTATAAACACTGGAGTAAACAATCTCTAAAACTTTTTTTCCATAAATATAACAAAGAAATGACTACAAGTAAACAGTTACACTTAATTTTTTTTTTTCATATTGAAGACAGGCTGATCTTAGATCTCCCAAGTCCATAATAAATGTCTGTTTCCACAACCAGCTTCTTCCTCCAATCTCTTCCTTTAAACTCCATCTCAAAATCCTCATTGATTTGGGAGATAGAATTGGAAACAATACTCAATCCCCTGTGTATATCAACAGTGTTTTTTTTTAACACATAAACATGAATTAAATTTTTAGGCATAAAAAAGAAAGCTCTATAATTAGAAGAAAAAGAAACAGCTTTAAGAGATCTGTTGTGTCAATACATCTTTACTTTTTGATTGGTAAATTAAAAAATATATATATAGTTCTCTCACTCCAGACAAGGTGAAGTGTAACTTAAGTGACAGATTAGAGGGAAAAAACTGACATTTATTGAGTACTTCGTATGTGCCAGGCACCACGCTTGACATTTTCCATGTATTTCCTCACTTAACTCTCACTGTGGTCCTGTGGAATTGGGGTTATCCTCATTTTACAGATGAGGAAACTGAGACAATGAGGTTAAAATAACTTCCCATGGTTGTTTGGTTAATAAGTGGTGGAGGGGTAGGTTTGAAGGCAGGGTTGACCTAGTCCAACAGCCATGCATACCCTTAAATTTAAGTTACTCTTACTTGACACTGCTCAAAACCAAAGCATTTAGCTGTTTCTGTTTTCTAACTTGTCCAGACTTTGAAAAATGTCTTTTCTTAAAAAGGTAGAACACTTTTAGCAGAATGGACCAACTTTTCTTAGTATTTTTATGAATCGTTAACTGGAGACATTTGAATTTGGAGATGGAACTGAAATGTTCTGTAGCCCTGGAGGAGATGAAGTTATCATATTAACGAAGTACAGATAAATGTCTTTTATCTGTAAAAGGCAAGAACGTGTTTTAAATCTTTCAACTAACTCTTAGCTTTATTGACTAAAATTTCAGGGGGTAGGTATTTTATGTTTATGATCTTAGTATTAACAATATTGTAGGTCAAATTCAGTGATATGTGTTTAGCATTTGTCTATGGTTCTCTTAACCTCAAGGATTGTTGAGCTGAGACTAATTTCCTCAAAGGGAGAAAAAATTCCAGGTGCAAGTTGAGACTTTGCTACTGGTTTTGGGAAAGGTGGCTCAAATTTTAGCAGCAGCAGATGCAATGCCAGCATAGAATTGACTTGCTCTAGGTCTCTTGGTTAATCAGCAAGGGAAAGATTCAAACCCAAGTTCATCTCACTTCAAAGTCCATGTTTTTCCCACCACATTCTGCTTTATTACGCGAATACAACTTTGTTTACAAAAAATTCCTAATTCTACAATACCTATTTGAAGTGGGAGTGGGGTGGAGAGGTGGGGATGGGACATAAATTGTTTAACACACTAAAAAGACATTCAGTTTTCTTGTGAGGAGTTTCATGGAAGAAGAAGAGTTACTTGGCAAGGTGGAAAAAGTAAATGACTGTCTTTGTTTTGGCTCTTTCTTCAGCTCTTCCTTTTCTTGGATGATGGACTTGGTCCCATGGCTATGGTGGAGATCTCTGGATGCTCTTTGTTAAGTGCTGGTTGGAACTTAAATAAACAGATTACTGGTCAATAGTCCCATTCATTCCTACAGCGTGACAAAACATCACTTGTATTTATGTGCAGCTTGCTCTTCATTTAAACTTTTCACTCCAATCTGCTCTATTTTGAAGCAACATTTCCTCAAACAGGCTAATTAGCCTTTTGTTTGTTTGTTTGTTTTTTACTTAACCCAATTAACCCTTTTACTTACTATGCAATAACTCATAGGGTTACCTTTACAGAAGTGGGACAAGGCCAGAATTACTGCCCCCTCTAGTCACTTTGTCTTTGTCCAACCTTACCTCTGATGAAGAGAGTCTAAGGACATAATGCATCAAGGTTACACTGGGAGAGATCAACAACATTTGCAAAGATGTCCTTTTGCTTTATAAATGAATGCTCCATTCCGAAAAAATTGTGAGCATCTAGGTTAAATGGAACTCATTAGCTCAACCTCTAAGGATGATGTCAGGATGCAGAGAAGAGGAAGGGAAGAGATAAGGAGACGGGATAGACAGGGAAAAGAGGTGCTTCGGAAGGTTGCAAAATTACTAAGGCAACCCTGAGGAAAAAGTAGAGGAATGTTTGCAATTCCTCAGAACTCTGAGTGTCTTAGTGGTACCATTAGTATAATTGGGTCCTAGTGATGATGCCTTGAACCAGTCACCTCAGGGTCTTTCCATATGAGAATATGTCTTTGCTGAACAAACCAGCATTACTAAAGCAAAGAGACTGAGAATTTTCTTAAAGATTCAGGCCTTGCTTACATATCTGGTCCCTATTTTTCCTCTCCTCATCCACACATATTTCCCATACAATGCTCAACAATTTCAGGAACCCAGTTGGGCCATATTCTCTTACATCTTACCACCTTGTACTTGCTTTCCCCCCACACTAGCAAAGCAGTACCCCCTTCTCCCCTCTCCACTGGTCTTAGCCCTACTCATCACCAAGACTAAGGCACTACGTCACAGTCTTAAACTTGTTTCTTCAGACAACCCCATTCATCAAAACTGCATCAGAGGTCCCATTTGTTTGCTCCCTAAGCTTCCTATAATTATACGTATTATAGTACTCATCCACTGTATTGTACTTGCTTGTGTAACTAATTGTCCATATTCTACTTTAGACTGCAAACTCCTCGAAGTCAGAGACTATATCTGATTTACAGAGTATTCACATCTCCTACTACAAGACCTGGCATTAGCAGATAATCAACATATATTAAATAAATAAGTGAACAATCAAGTTCCTAAAATAGATTTAAAAAGAGTAAGAACTGCATTGTACATAATAAACATTTACTTTGCTGCAGAAGTTGATGTAAGCTTCTATTTTGTCTTTTACTATTGTAAGCTCCCTTCCTTAGTGTTCCCTTTCCAAGAAAGTCCAGACTCATCTCTGAGGACCCTCGAGAGACAGAGAAAGAAACTTCATTGAGTCATACAAAGGTGGTTTTGTGTTCCAGTGTCCTGAAGAAAAGTCTTTTCATCTCCCCTTTGTAAATGTGCTTTTAGACCGGGACTAAAACTCTCAGCTCCACCACTACTTAGATATATGAACTTGGAGACGTTATTGAGTTTCCTCATCTGTAAAATGAGGACATTATTACTTATCCCATTGTTGTGAGGATTAAAAAACACACGCACAGTCCCTGATATCAAGTAAATTGAAGTTATATTTAAGAAGTTAGTTGGGGTCACTACACAAATCTTTCAGCAAAGGAAGTTCTCTCCCCAAACCACAAGTGTTCACATTCTGAAACATCATTACTCTTGGCCTAATTTTCAATAATGTTTTTGTCAAAGAATTTAATTTAAATCCTATATCAGTATTTAAACTAGGTGCTTCCTCAAGCATTCTAGAATTCCATAGATTTTAAGACTCTGTACTCCAGATTTTCTATCCGAAATGGTAACGAACCCTAATGCAATCAGATTTTGATCTGGAGCTTTAAATTCTAGCAAATCATAATTTACACTGATGTTGTTTCTATTTTATTATATTATTGCATTACATGCTGAAATCTGGCTCAACTTCGTATTTCAGAAACCAATCTTTTATCAAGAATCCTCTAAGGCAAATGAGACTTTTAAGAAATAATTTGTGGTGGAATATCTTTGCAGTTTGGAAGTCAACCATCTGACAAAAATGAGAAATACAAGCCATGGCTCTTGGGGTAGATGGAAATTCACCAGCTTAAAAGTTAAGCCAGGAAGTTTATGTATATGAACTTTATGAGACAGGTGGATGTTATTAAAACCATTTTATAGATATGGAAACTGGAATTCAGAAAGCTTAAAAACCACACAAAAATTAGTGGCTGAACAAAGGTTTAAACCCAGATGCTCTTTCCGCTAAGTATATACTGCTTATTTTTCCATTACACACCACCTCATCCCACCCCAACCAAGTAAGCCCAGTGAACCACATCTTGGAACATAAACAATTCTTCCTTTTACCACTTGAATGTCTTTGAACAGCATCCCTATCTAGAACGTGTTGTTTCCCTTCACCCTCCTTTATTAGAGTCCTCTGTACTCCAATACCCTGCTCAAAATGCTTATGGAAGATTCTGCCCTTGTGTCCTTGTTGGAATAAATATCTTGGCACCACTTGTCTGTTCTGTAACATAGCCTGGTCTTTATATTGCTTTCTTCTTCTGACAGACCAAACTCTTTAAAAACAAGTACTTAGCTTTATCCATCTATAGATTCCCACATTACTCAGAAGTTACTTGATAATATTTACGATACTGAACTGAATGCTATCCCCTTTCACTCTGTCAAGCATGCATTAGAAAACCAAATCTTTTGAAAAGTTGTAACATGCTCCCTGAAAGCCGTAATGGTTCCTGGAAACTTTCCAAAGTGCTTAGAAATGGACTTCTTGTAAATTATGTCCCCAGTAAAAGTGGTTGACTAGATTACCTTCTCTATCATTACACCATATATAATTTACCTAAAGAAATAACTGTGTCATAAAAGAACAATAACAAATGACCTTACTCTGACTACTGCAAGATAGGACTATGATAAAGTTATTTATAAATAAAAATAACTACCACTGACAATAATGTATCAAACTGAGAAGTTTGAATATTTAAAAAAATATTTTAAAACATTTTAAAAGAAAGAAATGTTTTCAAAACATGTTTTGAAACATGTTCTCAAAAAAAATCCATAAAATTATTTGAAAGATCAAATAAAACTTCAATCACGCTGAAAATTTAATAAGAAAAAAATCACTAGGGGAGTCAGATGACTCAGCTCTGCTCTCAAAGTGCGGGCAGATGGTTGCATATTGTGGAATTTCCTCTGACATGACACAAGCATGAGGGTGCACTTGTTCCCTACTCTTACTATAATATAAAAAGCCACGGGAGCTCCCCATCTGACACAGGTCCTCTGGGACAGCAGAGCTCACAACCGTCTAGGACAAGAGCCAGGAAGAAACCAGAAAGACAGCACCTTGTGTAAGCATGACTTCCAAGCTGGCTATCGCTCTTTTGGCAGCCTTCCTGCTTTCTGCAGCTGTGTGTAAAGGTAAGCACGTCCTTCTGATCTACAGAAGTTTGCTGTGTCTAAATGTGATCCTCAGATAGCAAGGTTATCCTTAATGCCTCGATAACAGACATCCTTTTATTCAGCAAGAGAAAACCATCTTTGCAGTCATTTAATGTTAAATTGAAGTCTTTAAGTTTTGAAGTTGTTTAAATATAATATTTAGAAAATTGAAAAGTTTGATTTATATAGAGTTTTATTCCTATCATTCATACTCTGTAGTATACATATATTTAACATAAATCTGTAATTTAGAGTATATTTTATTGGAGGCCACATTTACCCATTTTATCTATTAATACTGAGTAAAGTAACTCAGGTAATTTTACTCCATGTACTATTTAATTGACGAGCTTCAAACAACTATCAATTGCTCTTTGGCTTAAAGACAGATTATAAACCTTATTGGGATCCCTCTTATGAAATAAATACAGTTTAGAATGTTTATGGTATATATAAACATTTTATATGGTATATATATGTGTGTATATATATATGTAGTATATATATGTATATATATATATATATATATATACTCTTAAACATCAAAGATTTTGCTAAAATATAGGACAATCTCTGTGCAACTCACATATATTTCTATTAATTCTTCCTGAAGGCAATTTTCCTGTTGGTGAATCTTGCCTACCATGAATAACATTGTGGTATCACAGAAGATTATGCAGTGTCGTGTAGGAGAAAAAGTACCATGAGGATGTCAACATTGCCCAAAGACAACTCCAAGTGTTTGTCATTCAATGTTGTCAGGAACGACTGTTTTTAAAACAAAGAGAAAAACTGAGGTCGGGGGCTAGGAGAATATCCAGCCATCAATTTCAGGAATAAGTTTGCTAAAGATGTGTTGTTTCCCAAACACACAGTCACCAAATGATCACACTGGAATTACCAAGGGCGAAGCTAGCTGAGTTATGCCTGTTAATGAAATCAATTCTTAATTGCTTTTTTTTTCACAGCTGCAGTTCTGGCAAGAATGAGTTCAGAACTTCGATGCCAATGCATAAATACACACTCCACACCTTTCCACCCCAAATTTATCAAAGAATTGCGAGTGATTGAGAGTGGACCACACTGTGAAAATTCAGAAATCATGTAAGTAATTTCAAAAGTGATTAGATATTTTACTTTAGTAAACCTAGAATTGAGGAAGGTGGAAGAATCCAGCAAGGTTCTAGGTACTAGGAATACATAGTAAGCAAAACAGAAAGAGAAAATTCTTTGTCTCCATGGTATTTAAATATTGTACCCTCCATGACTCATAGCTAAAAATTAGTTTGGACTTAGATTTTATGCCTGTACTTAAGGAACCATGACTTGAATGCCAAAGGGATGTTGGAAACCCATTAAATACTGATTTTAATCATATCTCTCTTATTTCAGTGTTAAGCTTGGCAATGGAAAAGAGGTCTGCTTAAACCCCAAGGAAAAGTGGGTGCAGAAGGTTGTGCAGATATTTTTGAAGAGGTAAGTTGTTTTGTTTTTTTTTTAATTTAGATTCTTCATTTATCCTGTGATGTACAGTTCAGAAATCAACCTATAAATTTCCTGCTGCTGCTGAAAATTTTCTTTTAAGTATCTGCCTCTTTGATTAAAAAAAAAATAGCAGCAATAGTGAGTTTGTTGTACTCATAACTGGGAGATCACATATCTCAGTTTGTCCAGGGAAGTGTGGGTATATGCCTGTGTCCTGTGTCGTTAGTATGACTCTCTCTCAATCTCAGAAGTGTTCTGGTTTACATACCTTATCTGAACTCTCCATTTATAGCTGAAAATATAGAGTATTTCTAACACATAAATATCTAAGACTCTCTTAATTTCTATATTAAATATATTTTCAAGAGCCATACATTCCTCCTTATTTAGAACATTGTTAATTTTTAAACTTTTTATTTTATTTTACTTCTTTTCAGAGCTGAGAAGAAAGATCCATGAAAACAACAACAACAACCAAAATCCCATTTGTCCATGGCTTCCAAGAATTCCTCAGTAAAGATACCAATGAAACTTCAAACAAATCTACTTCAATGCCTCATGTACTGTGTAGGTCTGCTGTAGGGTTGCCAGATAAAATACAGGATGCCCAGTTATATTTGAATATTAAGTAAAACAATGAATATTTTTTTCAATGTCCCACGTACATTGTTCCATGTAGGACACACTTATATTTTAGAAATTATTCATTGTGTATGGTAAATTCAAATTTAGCTGGAAATCCTGTTTTCTGTTTTTGTTTTTTGTTAAATCTTGCAACCCTAGTCTGTTGGCCAGGATTCACGAGTCCTTGTTCAACTGAGCCTCAGTTTCTTCTTTATTCCCAAACTGGAGAAAAACATCTCAGCCACTGACCTACCTCACAGAGATGTGAGGGCATGTGGAAGCACTTTAACTTTTATTCAGTCATGTAAATTATTTTGAAGTGTAACTTATTCACCTATTTATTATTTATATATTTATTTAAGCCTCAAATATAGTAATGTTTGTGCATGAATTTGGAGAAATGGGAAAGAAGCATTGTTGATAAGTATAATGATGGTAGTGAATTTATATTTATTTTTTATATTAAGTGATGTATTACAGAACTACTTTGATCAAGGTTGTTATATTATGATCACAGTTGCCAGATTTAGCAAATTAATAGAAAATAAACAAAAAAGACATCCAGTTGATTTTTCTTTCAGGTAAACAATAAATAATGTTTTAGTATAAGTACATCATTATTTATCTGAAATTTTAATTGTGTTGGCAATCCTACTTTTAATATGCCTGGTCTGGTGTTGTCACTGCAAGCCTTATTATGCAGTGCTGTGTTAAATCACCTGAATCCTGAGTTATGACTATCTTTCTCAAAACAGCAAAAATTCACCAGGGAATATGAATAAAGTAACTTCTTGTTATTTCTTATTTATTTATTCTGAACAATTAGATTCTCATAATTTTATTTAAATTATTGTGTATTTTAACATCAATTTTAGTTTTTACTTTAAGATGCTTTTATGTGTTCCCAAGGAGACTCTTTCTACTGTTTTTGATAGAATGAAAATATGAATGTAACTATAAAATATTTAAAATAAAATTAATTGTCAAAGTCATCAGGAGTTTGTTTTTCTTTGGTAGTTTTAAGATTTATTATATTATTCATTTATATTAAAAATCATACTTTGATTTAGAAAACATAAGTGCTTTCCCTTAATATTTTATATATCATGTGGAAAATTACCAACCTTTATTTGTAGAAAAACATAACTCCTTTCCAGAGATGGATTACAATCAGTAGTCTCTTCCATAGAATGATGGAAATATTCTCAACTCCCTACCGTATACCAATCTGAAGGGTGACTTCAGATTTTCAACAGATAGCCTAGGTGTCTGTACAGCTTAACACAGCCGGGCACTCAGTGAAAGCGGGAAGAGGGTACACATTATAAGGCACTTCTCAGCTAATTGAGGAAAATTGTACACCTGAGCAAAGAAATTTTAAATATGATTAAAGACAGAGCATATTTGAAAACAAATCAAACAAAACTCTTATAAGTAAAAACACAATCTAACAAAAAACTCAGTGGCTGAGTTTTCTAACAGATTTGACACAGCTGAAAAGAAAACTGGAGATTAGAAAATAAACCCAAAGAACTTTATCTGGAATTTAAATCAGAGAGATAAAGAGTCAGTAAATTGGAAAGAAAAATAGAAAGAAAGACATAGAGGATGTCCAACTGGATTTTTACAAGCAGATGAGAGAGGAAATGGTCAACATTTGAAGGCAATGGCTGAAAACTTCCCAGAAATAATAAAAAATAACAATCCACTGTTTTAAGAAATCCAATTTACCAATTCTTTACTTTACATTTCTAGTCAAAAAACAAGGATCTTAGAACTCTGATTGGCACTTATCCACCTCCCAGCTCATTTACTATTGCTGTTGGGCATTTTAAGTCCATGTTTTTTTTTTAAAGCTCCACAACTTGGGGTGAGGAAGAGAGTCCTCTCTTATTTTCTCATTTGTTAGTTCACATTGCAATCTACTTTTCCTATGTCATTTAGCTCCTTACAATCACTCTGGGTACCTGCAACTGCCATTTTCTCTCTGAGTCAACTTTATCAGTGGTGTAGAGCAAAGCCCCTTCTCTTCTAATTCCCAATGCACGTTAACACAAAGGTGTGCAGCATAACAGAATTAATAAAAGATTTGAGAGTTATGCACAAACAGGAGCCAACTGAAAATTCAACTCCTGCAGTTTCTGTTCCTAGAAACATTGTTTCCCTCTAGAGTTAATTTCTCCCTGCTTAGAGATCTTCTCTGGTCCCGCTGTGGGGGACCACAGAGTTCTGCCTAAATTTCATTTCCCAGAGTTCTGCCTAAATTTCATTTCCATATTCTCTTCTTCAAATTCAGGTTCTCTTGTCCTACCCACTTTTGTAATCATTTTGTGGATCTCATACACAGTGAATAAAAAAGATAACAAACAAACAATTTTTTAAAAATGATGATGGGAGAGATACAGGGTTCTTCAGAAGCAGATAGCAAGGAGTTATCTAACCTAGGTAGCCTAGGCTTCCCTGAGAAAATCTAAACTAGAGTCTGAAGGATGATTAGGAGTTAGCCACACAAAGGGAAGAAGGACGTGTGGGGAGGAGTCGTCTAGAAAGCAAGGGAGAAGTAATTTGTGTGATTTGAGAAGTGAAAGAATATCAGCGTGACAGGAGTTTGGCTTGAAACAGAACAAGTACTAACAGATAAAGCTATGCTAAATGGACTGTGGAAAGCTCTAAAGGGCTTAGATTTGGAATTGAAAAGTTCTACTGGATTCCGATTACCTTCATTTTAAATGGTGAGCATTATAAGCTATTCTTCTTCCTGGGTTTCCTTCCAAAAAGAAATGGGAAGCCATACAAAGCAACCCAAAAGTCTGATCCTGGGGGCTTTTTAATGTCATTTGGGGGTTGAATCATTAAAAAACTCCCAACCTTATACAAAACCTCTTAACGTGTTAAGTACACATACTTAATATGACCAATGTCCAACCCTGAAGGCAAAGTAAAGACATCTGCACCAATTTGGTGAATCTTAATAATGATACTTAAAAAAATCTACCTCTTAATTCCAATTTTATCACTTTTAAAATATGCCAAATGCTTTTCCTCACTCTCATCTATATTAGCACTGTCTATAAGATAACAAAGCATTCCATCGAAAGGACAATTAAGTGGATCAAATCGAAGATTAGGCATCATGTAAACAAGCCAAAAAGGAAAAATGAAAAAGAGTAAAGGAGAGACGATGTGAGAACAAGAGTGAGAGAGAAGGAAAAGCCAGTAAATTTGTGGCATTGACAATTTTGTTTTATTTCGCTTCAATGATATTAGTAAAATATGTATATAGACACAAGTTTTATTTGTATAGACACAGACTTAGACACAAAATTGAGCATGCAATTTATTACCCTATACATTTAATCCATTTGTGTGGATTACAAAATACAAATCAAAATTTTCCAAGTAGAAACATGAATATAAATATAGAGATACACACAATAAAAAAGTATGGAGAGATAATAAAATGTTCACCTTAAAATTGAATTAAGTGTAAAATACTATAACACATACATTGTACATACAACATACAAATCAAGTAATTTTCATAATTGCCCTTTTTTTGCTAGATAAGCATCAGAAAATAGATTCATAGGTTGAAGTTACCTAAGCAAAATCTTTTATTCTCAAGATTTTAGTAAATAAGTATCAATAGATAATTATTTTTACTGTAATAGATCTATTTTGCCATTTTCTTCTTCAGAAGAAAAACTATTTTGATTTTTGCTTGTGGTAGTAATACAGCTAAAGAAAAATTGCTTAAGATTGTATTAACCCTGCAATAACAAAAGAAAGCTTAGATAACGATTTCTCCATTACCCACTTAAAAAGATGGTCAGACAGCAATTGCCTGAAGTTTGGTAACCACCTGCTGAGTTTGCAAGGATCACAGACAACAAATAGGGAATTTTTCCATGTAACAGAGTAAATAGCAGGCTTATTACTTCCCACAGGATTTACAGATGGGACAATCAGAAATTCTCCAAAAGATTACTTAAGGGTCAAAGAACCTAACTCTTAATGAGTAGAGAAAGAGGGCTTTCTTTGCTCTTTGCATTCCCACAGATAAAAATCAATTTGGATAAATATCATTGTTACAAGACTTTTAAACATTATTTGGTAAAATGATAGATGGACTTAAAATCATAACATGTTGGAAAATTAAGATGGGGAAACAGTCATAGATATTTCCACTCAAAGTTTGCTTCAGACTTTAGAGGAATATTCTAATAGCTTTGTAAAAGATCATGGTGCTGGGGCTGAAGATAAGCTTTTTTTAAAAAAAATTTTATTTATTTATTTATTTTTGGCTGTGTTGGGTCTTCGTTTCTGTGCGAGGGCTTTCTCCAGTTGCGGCAAGCGGGGGCCACTCTTCATCGCGGTGCGCGCGGGCCTCTCACTGTCGCGGCCTCTCTTGTTGCGGAGCACAGGCTCCAGACGCGCAGGCTCAGCAATTGTGGCTCACGGGCCTAGTTGCTCCACGGCATGTGGGATCTTCCCAGAGCAGGGCTCGAACCCGTGTCCCCTGCATTGGCAGGCAGATTCTCAACCACTGCGCCACCGGGGAAGACCTGAAGATAAGCTTTTAATGTATCTAGCGATTCTATTTCATAGGCCATGGTTTAGCTCATGGTTTAATCATGTTTTGATGTGATTGTTTCCACTGTCTGCATCCTAAATTAATCTTCTGCCATTCTTCCCATGCTTTTCAAAATGCCTTCACATTTATATTTTCAGTGTTCCTCTGAATAAAACGCTTATGGGAAAGCATTCTAAATGCAGATACCTCTGCCTAGATTTACTTCTTTATGCTTCCACAGGTATTCACCATGCCCCTTTACAGGAAGCCCACGTAGAGACACGTTTTATTAAAGTGACTTGTTTCTTCTCAGGTCTCAGAGGTGTCCAGCAGCCTCAGCTTGGCATGTGAATCAACCCTCCAGCAACTTTCCACACTTGTCTCATTCTTCTCTAGCATATGCCAGTCATGTTCGTAAACAGTTCATTCCAAAATTTTCTTAAGTTAAATATTGTTATTATTGATTCCAAATACAATTATATATCTGGATGTTAAAAAAAAATCTCATATTTACAAAACCTTCCTGTAAAGCTTGAGTGAGACCCCTGTATTAATATGAAAAAGACTCTGACTTCTCCTTATTAAGTTCCTTGTCTAGCACTACATTTTTTTCTGAGGGACTCTTTTCACTTGCCCAGTTTACTAAAATTCTCAGTACTATTTCCTTTATCTCAAAATAGAGATAAAAGTTAGTAATATCTACTTATTGGAATTTAAATGCTCTCTTGCACTTGTAATGTTACATAGATTTTATATAAGCTGTGTGTTTTTTCAATCTATATCTTCTCCAATTATTTAAAAATTTGACCGGATTTAATAGTGAGCAAAGATACATAAACTCTGATTTTAAAATATGGTAAGTTCTGCGTGGATTTATTGAGAATAGAGTAAATGCCATTTTTATACTTGCTTTACACGTTAACATAGTATATTAGCTTTTACAGAGTTAGCTTTTGAAATTTTGACTTCTGAAAAATCTTTGGCGGGAAGGGGTATGGGTTGACAATTTGGATACTGTTACATCTGTAACTGAACAATTTACTTGAACATTTAAGCAAATGGATGGCTGTTAATGGGAGCCAGGTTCTTCACTGTTACAGTGGAAATTTTCAGATAAGCAAAAGGAAGCTAACATCATCCATGTACTAATGAATTAGAGTTGGAGAAATCAGTATGAGTTCATGTTTAGCTTAATATAGATACAGATGGACACATATAGAAGTACTTATAGATATGTACATATAAATGGGTTAGTAAACACATATATTTCCTTCCTTTGTCAGCTGAGAAGACCTAGAAGCAGTGACACTCTAGTAGCAACAAGCATACCTAGCACTCAGATCTTGGTTCCTAAAACCATTTTCTAATAAAATGAACCAGGGCTCCTTGGAGGAATGTCTGCTCATAGGACTGGGTAAGGAAATATACAAGATGAGTCATGAACATCTTCCCAGCATCAGAGCATAAGGAAGTGCCTTTATCCAAAAAAAATGGTGAGGGTATGTCAAGAACAGGAGCCAACTGAAAGCTGGAACAATGGCCCAAACTGGAACAAATTGAGAACAAAATAAAGTCATATATTACAACCCCAAACATAAAGCAAATATTCCTAAGTCCATACTGATATAAATGAATAAGTAAGTAAACGGAGAAGAGACAAACCTCTTGTGCAGAATTCCAAATAAATTTCATAGATACTTCTTCCCCAAGGAGCTGATGAATAACTATGCCCTCCTACAGTGTGAGCAGCACATAGTAGCTTGGTTCCAAAAATATATAGTATGGGAGGGGGAGGAAGAAGAGTAACTTCACTGTAGAGAAACCTGAAAAACACTACGCCAGCCAAAGTCAACAGCAGCAGTGATAAATCGTGTTGACAGAACGCAATGATATAATGAAAATGGCACTTTACCTCTGTGGTCTTTCTCCTAAAAACCCCTGATCCCTGTCTAATTATGAGAAAAAGAGACAAATTCCAATAGAGAGGCATTCTACAAAATACTTGAGTAGAGTTCCTCAAAACTGTCAAGGTCATTTTAAACTAGAAAATTCTGAGAAACTCTTAAATCTAAGGGGAGTCTAAGGGGACATGACAACTAAATGTAATGTATCCTGGATTGATCCTAGAACATAAAAAGGACATTCAGTAAAATCTATGAAAATAGGAATAAAGTAGGGAGTTTGGTTAATATTAATTGTTTTAGTTCAGGCTGCTACAAGAAAGTACCATGGATCTGGTAGTTTATAAAAAAAAAAAAAAAAAAGACATTTATTTCTCACAGTTCTAGAGGCTGGAAATCCATGCCAGCATGATCGAGTTCTAATGAGGATTCTCTTTCTCTTTTCAGTCCTCTAACTTTTGCTTGTATTCTCACAAGCAGAGAGCCTGAGCAAGCACACGTCTCTTTTCATGAGGGCAATAATCCCATTCAAGAGGGTTTAACTCTCATACCTAATTTTCTCCCCAAGGCACCACCTCTTAATAACATTTCATTGGGGGTTAGGATTTCAACATATGAATTTTGGGGAGTCACATTTGGTTCATAACAGTAATGTATCAATATTTGTTCATCAGTTGTAACAAATGTACCCTACTAATGTAAGATGTTAATAATAGTGGAAACTGGGTGTGGGATATATGGAAATGGGAAGGAACTCTCTGTAATATCTTCTCAATTTTTCTGTTAATCTAAAACTGTTCTTGAAAAATGTCTATTAAAAAAAATAAGTGGGAAGATGGGAACCAAAAATAAATAAATAAAAACCCTACAACATATAGTAATTGTAGTTTTCTGCCAGTAACAATGAATCTGCTTAAATGGGCTTTGAAGCTGGTGTGTGGGAAGCATGTCCCTTAGGCAGTGATGGAGCTAAACTGACCATTAACCACATCTGTAAGGTTTTGTCTTCCCTTCCTTGAGTTCTGCTACTGAAGTATTTTGAGAACTTGCCAAATGTCTAGCCGTATTTCTCAAACTATGTCAAGGGTCTACCATCATAATGATAGTCATATTCGGTGACCAAATAAGTTAGAAAAATGTAAGTAATAGCTCAGTACCATCAACAGGAGGTTATAGGAATCGTGGTGAACTGGAGAACACGTGGTCTGCCTGGAGTCATAATAATTAAAATTATCTTAAAACACAGAACACAGTTTGCTAAGTCAGACTCCTTTGGCTGCCAGTTTGGACCACAGAATTGACTGATAAAAACTAATCCCTCAAAGCAATTTTTTTTAATCTGATAGTAAAATCCAGCACTACAGGTATTCCTTCTTTAATTAATTCCATGGTTCCATTCAAGCCTACTTGCCTTAGATTCGGATTGGATAATCAATGTTGGATCACATACGTCAAACACAATGTTTCTGTTTTTTTTGTATTTCTCAACTTTCTCCACCTGGAATGGTGGAGAAAGTTGAGAAATACAAATAAAATGCTGTTCAATCAATATGATTTAAAAGTCAAATTATTCTTCAATTCTACACTATGGCCAATTGAAAAGAAATACAACAAAATAGAGACAGGGATTGAAAGAAATTAAGAGAATAAAGTGTTAATGACTGTCTCTTTAAACTCTATTTTCCCCAGCTACTTATAAATGGTTCATAGGATGACCTAAGCCTGAGCTTCAGTTTTCCCAAGGTCTTAAGTTAATACTGCCACGATGAATAAAAATATAGGCACCAAACCAACAAACCACTTTTCTTGAACCACGTATTCTCTTGCCTTGTACTCTGTGTTGGCAACCCCAGCTTCTGGTGGTTTCTTTTTCCTCTTAACTACATTCCCCCACTTGTTCTTTAGATGTAATAACTGAGATTGAATTTCTAGTACCTCCTTAACTTGCCCCTTGTACTGTGTCTGCCTCTGACTGTTCAGAATATTCTCCAGCCTAATTCTAACATAACCTTGAGATTTTTTTTTATTGAGCCCTAGAAGCAAGGAACATGGCAGCCCAAGAGTATCATATGTTGAGTAGGCATAGGTGAAGAATAGTTAATGGAATTTGGATAAGCTATACTGGATTCCCAACTTATGAAGCATAAATTTGAATTCAAGGCTGCCTTATCTGTGTTTTTAACCCTTTTTATTCAAGTTAGGAAATTTCCACATAATTCTAAAAATCCTCTGTATCTATCTATCTATCTATCTATCTATCTATCTATCATCTATCATTTATCTATTTGTCAAGGGTCACCTGTATTCCCTATTGTGTAAAAACTTACTTTTTATTGTGATAACATATACATAACAAAATATACCATCCTAACAATTTTTAGGTTTACAGTTCAGTTGCATTAAGTGTATTCATATTGTTGTGAAACATCACCACTATAATCTCTAGAACGTTTTCATCTTCCCAAATTGAAACTTTGTACCCATTAGACAATAACTCCCCATTCCCCTTTCTCCTCCAGCCTCTGGTACTCATCATTCAATTTTTCTGCAGCTATGAATTTGATTACTCTAGGTGCTTACTACCAGTGGAATCATACAATATTTGTCCTTTGCAAGTGGCTTAGGTGACTTAGCATTATGTCCTCAAGGTTCAACCCTGTTGTACCATGTGTCAGAATTTCTTATCTTTTTAAGGCTGAATAATATTCCATTGTACGTATATACATTTTGTTTAAACATTTACCTACAGCTGGACATTTGGGTTGTTTCCTCCTTTTGGCTATTGTGAATAATGGTATGAATGTGAATTGTGAATAATGTTATCAGCGTTTGTGTACAAATATCTGTTTAAGTCCCTGCTTTCATTTCTTTGGGGAATAAACCTAGAAGTGGAATCACGTGGTAATTCTGTCTTTTGAGGAAACACCCAACGTTTTCCCCCCACAGCGGCACCGTTTTACCTTCCCACCAGCAATGCACAAGATTTCAATTTCTCCGCATTCTCACCAATACGTAATTTCTTTTCCTCCCTCCCTCCTTTCCTTCCTTACTTTCTTTTTTCCTCCCTCCCTTCCTTCTTACCTGCCTTCCTCCCTCCTTCTCTCCCTCCTTCTTTTGTTTCTTTCTTCCTTCTTTTCTTCCTTCCTTCCTTTTTCTCTCTTTCTTTCTTTCTTCAGCCATCTTCATGAGTATGAAAGGGTATCTCAAGCTGGTTTTGATTTGAATTTCCCTAACAATTAGTAATGTTGAGCATCTTTACATGTGCTTATTGGCCATCTGTATATCCTCCTTGGAGAAATGTCTATCTGAGTCTTTTGCCCATTTTTAAGTTGAGTTGCTTGTTTTTGTTGAGTTGTAGGAGTTCTGTATAAAGCTTAGATATCAACCCCTTATCAGGTAAATGATTGGCAAATATTTTCCCCAATTCCATGTGTTGCCTTTCACTCTGTTGATAGTGTCCTTTGATGCACAAGTGTTTAATTTTGATGAAGTCCAATTTATCTGTTTTTTTCTTTTCTTGCTTGTGCTTTTGGTATCACATGTGTTAAAACTTTTGTGATATTAGATCTTTCCCCAATTTGATCTGTAGGATTTATATTACCTGATGTTCTAGACTTTACGGAAAATATATCTTTATGAGGAAGCAAAATCTTGAGAGTCAAAATTCAAGGAATTCCTGGATTCATGTGGGGATTGTTTTCTTGCTCATGAGTGCTTGTTTTATGATACAAGGACCAAGGACTCATAAGAAAAATACACAGTTACTAAATGAGCTCTCTGAGGAAGCTCAATCTCTCTCTCTCTCTGGAAATTCCCCTGCCAGGAATCACTGGCTGTGGACTGTTAGGTAATGGAAGAGAGAATAGGAAAAAAATATTGCCATAGAAAAAGAGAGGTTAACCTATATAAAGATTTGAAAAAAAATTTACAGTTTTAAGCTGGGCTTAGAATGTACCATTTCCTAATTCCATGCTGCAACATTCATAATGAGGCCTTTAAAATTTCCCAAGATTCTTCAATATTGAACAGTTTCTATTCTTGCTCTTCCTCTAGAAGCTTAGGGAGGTCATAGCTACTGAGGGATATACTGCTAAAAGCAACAGTAAAGTTATTTTTGAATTCGGAATTTCTATGAAAATAGGGAGCAAATAATGGCAGATATTTTATGCAAACACTATATTACTACAAAAAGTTAGGGACAAAGACACTTTTAATAGAATTTTTCCTTACTTTCAGTATAAATAACTATTTACTCTTCTGAAAGGTAGTAATAGTTGTGTTTCATTTTACACAGAAAAAGAACTATGTGCATTTATAGTTATTTCGCCATTCAGAGATGAGTGTTGCCGCTAAAGGTTGTATATAGATATACTAAAAACTATAATTAAAACTTTACATAAAGATTTCATGGAACTTCTTTTCACAGGGGCTCATGGTCCATACAAAATTAAGCAAAAGTATTGTTCTAAATATAAGAAAGATAGTCCTTACCCTACTGAATTTTAGTGTAAAAGGCTTACAACCTTTGAAGGCCTGACAATGAAATGTAAATTAAACACATATGTTGCATTCATATGTCTATTATTTAATTGGTATTTTTATAGTCTCATTTTAATATAACACTTTGAGAAAGGTAATATTATACCATTTTGAACTCATAAGACTAAAATTCAGAAAAATCTAAGAAACTTGTTTAAGTTTACCTCAAGCCAAGATTTGAACTAGGTCTTCAGCTCCCCAAATCAATCCTCTCTCTCTCCATTACATCTCTCCATTACATCTCCATTAAATGTCAGGCTCATTTAAATAAATTTCACAAGAATGCATTATCAAACCTCTATTAATCTCTGTGCTGGAAACTTCAGGTAATATATATGAGTGAGTAAGATGCAGTTCTTTTTCTTAAGATGCATTGGGTAGAAAGTAGTCATAGGTAATATTATTTGTTGTAAGTACAGTCAAATGTGCCATAGCCCATAGGCACTGGCAAATGCTGTGCAACTCTGAATTCTCATAGACAACCACCATTTCTGAGTAAGGATTTAGTACTGTAATGTCAGCTGGAGCCCTCCTCCCCTTGAGCATCTGGTTAAACTTGACCTAAGTACAATGTCCAAGGCTTGCAGAATCTGCTGCACGAATTCTGTGAGATTCCAGAACTTATTCATTCTGCGGTGATCATCAGGGTGAAAAATCCCAAGTCTTCACCAGATTACATCCCCAAACATATACCCCCAAATGCCATATTATCTATGCATTTAGAAACCTGTCATAATACTAGTTGGGGGGAAAAGGAGCCCATTGCAGATCATGTGGTCTCCTATAACTCACGATTCATTTCTTCTCTCTTCCTCTCTCTTCTCAAGTTCTTCTGCTTTCTCATATGTAATAATTCTACTCACATTTGGCACCTTTTGGAAAACTCACCTATTCTTCTATTTGCTCATTACAGTATTTTTGTCAAAAATTAACAATTTTATATTTATGGGGAATTCTGGTAAACAAAATATTTTGTTTTCATTATGTTTTCCTATCTTTTTCTCTCTCCCTTATCTTCACTCTCTGAGGACATTGTAGTTATATCAACTGAAAGGATTAATATTCCATTTAACTACAGATAATCATACTCAACAACATATAACTAGTATCTATGGAAAAGTTCTGGAATTTTGATGAATTATTAGGAATTGGTGAATTACTAGAAATGATAATGTATAGTAGACAGGCAAGGTCATATTTTACTGTTATTATTGTTGTGGTGGTGATTGTGATGGTTGTTAGTATCTATCAATACTCTGTCTTACTAGATCACTTGTAAAAGTATTGACTCCTGGTGGGGGGACCTTCAAGATGGTGGAGGAGTAAGACGTGGAGATCACCTTCCTCCCCACAAATACATCAAAAATACATCTACATGTGGAAAAACTCCTAAAGAACACCTACTGAAAGCTGGCAGAAGACCTCAGACTTCCCAAAAGGCAGGAAAATACCCATGTACCTGTGTAGGGCAAAAGGAAAAAGAAAAAAGAAAAAACAGAGACAAAAGAATAGGGACAGGACCTGCACCTCTGGGAGGGAGCTGTGAAGGAGGAAAAGTTTCCACACACTAGGAAGCCCCTTCACTGGTGGAGACGCGGAGAGGGCGGGGGGAGGGAAGCTTCAGAGCCTCGGAGGAGAGTGCAGCAATAGGGGTGCAGAGGGCAAAGTGGAGAGATTCCCGCACAAAGGATCAGTGCCGACCAGCACTCACCAGCCTGAGAGGCTTGTCTGCTTACCCACCGGGGTGGGTGGGTGGGGGCTGGGAGCTGAGGCTCAGGCTTCAGAGGTCAGACCCCAGGGAGAGGACTGGGGTTGGCTGCGTGAACACAGCCTGAAGGGGCTAGTGCGCCACAGCTAGCCGGAAGGGCATCTGGGAAAAAGTCTGGACCTGCCTAAGAGGCAAGAGACCTTTGTTTCAGGGTGCACGAGGAGAGGGGATTCCTTCCCTGTCTGCCCACAGAAGGCAGAGCACCGCCTGCCTAAACGAGCTCCAGAGACAGCATGAGCTGTGGCTGTCAGCTTGGACCCCAGAGATGGGCATGAAACTCTAATGCTGCTACTGCAGCCACCAAGAATCCTGTGTGCCAGCACAGGTCACTATCCACAACCCCCCCCCCAACCCCCAGGAGCTTGTGCAGCCCACCACTGCCAGGGTCCCATGATCCAGGCACACGTTCCTCGGGAGAACACGTGATATGCCCCAGGCTGTTGCAACATCACACCAGCCTCTGCCGCTGCAGGCTCACCCTGCATTCCAGTTATGACTACTGTACCCCTCTCTCCCCCTGGCCTGAATGAGCAAGAGCCCCTTACTCAGCCGCTGCTTTAACCCCATGCTGTCTGAGCGGGAACAGATGCCTGAGGGCGACCTACACGCAGAGGTGGGGCCAAAACCAAAGCTGAACTCCAGCAGCTGTGCGAACAAAGAAGAGAAAGGGAAATTTCTCCGTGCAGCCTCTGGGACAGTGGATTAAATCTCCACAATCAACTTGAGGTACCCTGCATCTGTGGAATACCTGAACAAACAACGAATCATCCAAAAATTGAGGTGGTGGGCTTTGGGAGCAACTGTAGACTTGAGGTTTGCTGATTTGTTTCTGATTCTTAAGTTTATCTTAGTTTAGTGTTTAGTGCTTGTTATCATTGGTGGATTTGTTTATTGGTTTGGTTGCTCTCTTCTTTTATTTTTTTAAATTATTATTATTATTTAATTTTTTTATTTTAATAATTTTTTTCTTTATTATTGTTTTTTTCTCTTTCTTTCTTTCTCCCTTTTCTTCTGAGCTGTGTGGCTGACAAGGTCTTGGTGCTCTGGCCTTGTGTCAGGCCTGAGACTCTGAGGTGTGTGAGCCAAGTTCAGGATATTGGGCCACCAGAGAACTCCCAGCCCCATGTAATATCAATCGGAGAGAGCTCTCCCAGAGAGCTCCCTCACAATGCTAAGACCCAGCTCCACCCAACGGCCAGAAAACTCCAGTGCTGGACACCCCATTCCGAACAACTAGTAAGACAGGAGCACAACCCCACCCATTCACAGAGAGACTGCCTAAAATCATACTAAGTACACAGACACCCCAAAACACACCACTGGACATGGCCCTGCCCACCAGAAAAACAAGATCCAGCCCCACCTAACAGGACACAGGCACCAGTCCCCTCCACCAGGAAGCCTACACAACCATTGAACAAACCTCACCCACTGGGGACAGACACCAAAAACAATGGGAACTACGAACCTGCAGCCTGTGAAAAGGAGACCCCAAACACAGTAAGTTAAAATGAGAAGACAGAGAAATATGCAGCGGATGAAGGAGCAAGGTAAAAACCCACCAGACCAAAAAATACACTTTCTTCTCAACTGCTCATGGAACATTCTCTAGGATAGACCATATCTTGGGTCACAAACCAATCCTTGGTAAATTTAAGAAAATTGAAATCATATCAAGCATCTTTTCCAACCACAACGCTATGAGACTGGATAACAATTACAGGGAACAAAACTGTAAAATATACAAACACATGGGGCTAAACAATACACTACCAAATAACCAACACATCACTGAAGAAATGAAAGAGGAAATAAAAAAATACCTAGAAAAAAATGACAATGAAAACACAACGACCCAAAACCTATGCCATGCAGCAAAAGCAGTTCTAAGAGGGAAGTTTAAAGCAATACAATCCTACCTCAGGAAACAAGAAAAATCTCAAGTGAACAACCTGACTTTACACATAAAGCAATTCAAGAAAGAAGAACAAAAAACCCACAAAGTTGGCAGAAGGAAAGAAATCATAAAGATCAGATCAGAAATAAATGAAAAAGAAATGAATGAAACGATAGTAAAGATCAATAAAACTAAAAGCTGGTTCTCTGAGAAGATAAACAAAATTGATAAACCATTAGCCAGACTCATCAAGAAAAAAAGGGAGGTGGCTCAGATCAATAGAATTTGAAATGAAAAAGGAGAAGTAACAACTGACACTGCAGAAATACAAAGGATTATGAGAGATTACTACAAGCAACTATATGCCACTAAAATGGACAACCTGGAAGAAATGCAAAAAGTCTTAGAAAACCACAACCTTCCTAGACTGAACCAGGAAGAAATAGAAAATATAAACAGACCAATCACAAGCACTGAAATTGAAATTGTGATTAAAAATCTTCCAAAAAACAAAAGCCCAGGACAAAATGGCTTCATAGGAGAATTCTATCAAACATTTAGACAAGAGCTAACACCAATCCTTCTCAAACTGTTCCAAAATATAGCAGAGGGAGGAACACTCCCAAACTCATTCTACGAGGCCATCATCACCTTGATACCAAAACCAGACAAAGATGTCACAAACAAAGAAAACTACAGGCCAAATCACTGATGAACATAGATGGAAAAATCCTCAACAAAATATTAACAAACACAATCCAACAGCACATTAAAAGGATCATACAACATGATCAAGTAGGGTTTGTCCCAGGAATGCAAGGATTCTTCAACATATGCAAATCAATCAATGTGATACACCATATTAACAAATTGAACATATGATCATCTCAATAGATTCAGAAAAAACTTTGACAAAATTCAACATACATTTATGATTAAAACTCTCCAGAAAGTAGGCATAGAGGGAACCTACCTCAACATAACAAATGCCATATATGACAAACATTGTTTTCACATGGTGAAAAACTGAAACCATTTCCTTTAAGATCAGGAACAAGACAAGGTTGCCCACTCTCAACACTATTATTCAACATAGTTTTGGAAGTCCTAGCCACAGCAATCGAAGACGAAAAAGAAATAAATGGAATCCAATTGGAAAAGAAGAAGTAAAACTGTCACTGTTTGCAGATGACATGATACTATACACAGAGAATCCTAAAGATGCTACCAGAAAACTACTAGAGCTAATCAATGAATTTGGTAAAGTAGCAGGATACAAAATTAATGCACAGAAATCTCTTGCATTCCTATACACTAACAATGAAAAATCTGAAAAGAGAAATTAAGGAAACACTCCCATTTACCATTGTAACAAAGGGAATAAAATACCCAGGAATAAACCTACCTAAGGAGGCAAAAGACCTATAGGCAAAAAAATATAAGACACTGGTGAAAGAAATTAAAGATGACATAAACAGATGGAGAGATATACAATGTTCTTCGATTGGAAGAAACAACACTGTGAAAATGACTATATTTCCCAAAGCAATCTACTGATTCAATGCAGTCCCTATCAAACAACCAATGGCATTGTTCACAGAACTAGAACAAAAAAATTCACAGTTCGTATGGAAACACAAAAGATCCCTAATAGCCAAAGCAATCTTGAGAAAGAAAAATGGAGCTGGAGGAATCAGGCTACCAGACTTCAGACTATACTACAAAGCTACAGTAATCAAGACAATATGATACTGGCACAAAAACAGGAATATAGATCAATGGAACAGGATAGAAAGCCCAGAGATAAACCCACGCACATATGGTCACCTTATCCTTGATAAAGGAGGCAAGAATATACAGTGGAGAAAAGACAGCCTCTTTAATAAGTGTTGCAGGGAAAACTGGACAGCTACATGTAAAAGAATGATGGTAGAACACTCCCTGACACCATACACAAAAATAAACTCAAAATGGATTAAAGACCTAAATGGAAGGCCAGACACTATCAAACTCTTAGAGGAAAACATAGGCAGAACACTCTATGACATAAAACACAGCAAGATCCTTTTTTGACCCACCTCCTAGAGAAATGGAAATAAACAAATGGGACAAATGAAACGTAAAAGCTTTTGCACAGCAAAGGAATCCATAAACATTTTGCAAAGACAACCCTCACAATGGGAGAAATATTTGCAAAACAAGCAACTGACAAAGGATTAATATGCAAAATATACAAGCAGCTCATGAATCTCAATTTCAAAAAAAACAAACAACCCAATCCAAACATGGGCAGAAGACCTAAATAGACATTTCTCCAAAGAAGATATACAGATTGCCAACAAAAACATGAAAGGATGCTCAACATCACTAATCATTAGAGATATGCAAATCAAAACTACAATGAGGTATCACTTTACACCAGTCAGAACACAGATGTAGAGAACAGACATATGGACACCAAGGGGGGAAAACTGCGGTGGGGTGGGGATGGTGGTGTGCTAAATTGGGTGATTGGGATTGACATGTGTACACTGATGTGTAAAAAATTGATGACTAATAAGAACCTGCAGTATAAAAAAACAAACAGAACAACTGAAAAAAAAAAAAAAAAAAGTGTGGCCCCCACTTGCTGCAACTAGAGAAAACCCTCGCACAGAAATGAAGACCCAACACAGCCAAAAATAAATAAATAAATAAATTAATTAATTAATTAAAAAAAATTCAGTGGAGGAAAACATTTAACTTTAAAAAAAATAATAATAATGAATTATCAGAATTTTCAGAATGGAGACTTCCCACCTAAAATATAGTTCTCTTGCCCAGAACTACTTCAGTTTCTACATTTTGTAGTGGAATTAGTGGAATCTATTGGGCTCATTAAATTAGATAAACATATGAACGTAGATAGTTAATAAGCAACCTATGCTTTAGAAGCAATGTCGGAAGACTTTGTATTTCTGTGAATGAAGGTTCTGACCTACAGGTTGTGAGATCAAGAAAGAAGATGAGCAACAGTTCTCTCAGTCTTTTTATCTGTATAGATTAAGGTAACTGGATCAGAGCATTAAATGGTTATAGAGAGGTTGCATAATGTTTTTTTGGGAATTAATTGACTTACAAGTCATGAACAAGAGAATTCCAAAATAGCTTGCTGACCAAAATTTTATCTTTCAACATCTGTGGTTATCAGATTCTCAAAGTGGACTCTACCCCTGAAGAATAAGCTGTCAGATGAAGGATAACAAAGTTATGTTAAGGAGCTGTCCTGCACTAGCTGGTAGAGTGGGTTTTCTCTTCTGGACTCTGGGTGAAAACAGACACTCAGAAAGGCAAGGGAAGTTGTTGATCTATGACTGGCTTGCGTAAGGTCCTCTTGAGTCCAGACACTTCCTATTCAGACACTTGGTTCTGATTAAATATCACCCTCCAACACACACACACACACACACACACACACACACACACACCCCACAAGGATACATTCAATTGCCATGCAATTTATGAGAAAATTTATAAAGGGGAAAAATGTTGTGTATATTGACATTATGAAGCCACATTTCTGGATGTTAACATTCCATGTGGTATCCAACAAATCCCACAGTTTGACTGGAGTAGCTGGTTGTCAGCAACAAATATGCTGAGTGAGGGAAAGCAGCCTTGCAGTCTCTCATTATGTTAAGATTATATTAATATTAAATAATTTGATGCCTTATATGAAAATGATATTCTTAAGTAGCATCCCCAAGTGCACTGAAATTCTTAGAAGCACTGCTTATATATGCTTCATGGCCAAGGAAGGGGAGGCCAGGGAATTTTAAGAAAGGACATTTACCCTCCAGGGGTAATCAAGACATCAACACAGCATTGATATACATTTCTGGTGTTTTATTTTTATTTTTTTAAGTAAATTAAAAGTTTGGTTAACTCACTCTCCCCAGTCTCCTTTGGGTCCTCTGTCAGAGCAGATTTTTTTTTCTTAAATATTTATTTATTTATTTGGCTGCGTTGGGTCTTAGTTGCGATACACGGGATCTTCGTTGCCACGTTAATTGTGGCGTGCGGGGTCTTTAGTTGCGGCATGTGGGTTCTAGTTCCCTGTCCAGGGATCAAACTTGGGCCCCCTGCATTGGGAGTGTGGAGTCTTAGCCACTGGACCACGAGGGAAGTCCCAGAGCAGATGTTAACTGATTTTGTTCTTAGATGTAAGATGAAGACTTCTGAGAAAGCTGAGCTTTGAGAAGTGTGATCTGTGCGACTGCACTACTTGAGTTGAAGAAATTAGTGTTCAGAGAACTGGATCATAAAATGATTTTCCATTAGAAAAGATTCCCTCTGAGGTGGAAGTTAAATATTTTATACAGTTACTACATTTTTGTTTTCTAAAACACATGACATTTAGTGAAGAAAAATAAATGTACCTAAATACAATTATGGAAAACAAACCAGAAATGTTATTATGAATGTGAGCTCTATTTTAAACTATACGTGATCCTGTTTTTCAGCGTAACGCCTTTTCTTGTCTATAGCAGTGTTCTGATAAGGAAAAGTAGGAAAGGATCTGACTTAGAAACAGTAGCTGGTTTAGTGTAAGCTTAGTTAGAGATAGGACAAAAATAGTAGTCATCAGTAGGCTTAAAGTTTTTTATATCAAAACTAAAAAGATTTTTCCTTTTGCTTGGAGACATTTCTAGCTACAGGTAAGAGAGACTGAAAGAAGCCTGCTCAAGTTGCCACAATTTTAAGAAAAATTAACCTCAAGCTTAAGATTACAAATTGAAAATCCTTTCCATTTGGGAATCTTTTATCACTGGAACTTTTAGACTAAAGAAAAATAAAGTGTGGCTGATTTTTTTTCTCTACTGCTTTTAACTAAGACCACATTTGAATATATATGTTTTTATTCCTGTGGTGATAGTGAATTACAACTATTCAAAATCAGGTTACAAGTATGAAATTTTAATTAGTGAAAAATTTTGGATTTTGTACAAAGATGTAAACTGGTAAAATTTTCTAAATTTCTTATATTTCCTTATGTAACATCATTATCCAAACTGATACTTGAAAGTATATAAATCTAAGCACAGGCTTGTAACTAAATTATTTGTTTGTAAATAACTAAAGTCTTTTAAATTTGGTTTCTATGAATCTCAGACAATATTGCTAATTATGTGATCCTATAAAATTATTTCATTTGAATTTTCTAGGTAGATTTAAATTTTTTTTTCTCTGACACATTCTAGTACTGATGTTGACTGTGTTGTACTTTGTTGTTAACTTAGATTTTCTGTTCTCCTAATTGAATTTTTTGTCAGTTTGGACTAATACAATCCCAAAGTAACAGTAATACATGTATTCTTATAAACATTTTTGGAGAAATAAAAGTTTCAGCCCCTTAAAAGCCAGGAATAAAAGAAAATTAAAGTAATGAAGTCATTTTAATGTGTGTGAGTCATTTTGGGTCACAGGTCATACTTAAGCAGAATATAGAAAAAATTTTAAAAAATCAATTTTCATTTGTCTATATTTGCTCTCTTATCATTTAGAATAAACCTAACGAAATGCTAAATATCCTCCAAGGGGTACATCTTTCTAGATAATTCATGTTGTGTTAAAGATCACAGCAACATATACCCAGTAAATTTAAGTCCAAATATATGGGCCCCCAAACTTAAAGAAAATAAACATATATAACCTCCTCACTTGTGTGCTATCTGTATATTTTTGTCTAATTATAAACGGTCTTGGTTCATCGTAACAATAGTAAAATAATATATTATGGGCATTCACTTTTTAGACTATTATTTTAAAATAACTTTAGATTTATGGAAGAGTTGCAAAGATTGTACGTGTTCCCATTTACCCTTCAGTCAGCTTCCTCTAATGGTGACATTTTTTGTAACCATAGTACATTTATCAAAACTAAGAAATTAACATTAGCACAATACTATGAACTAAACTACAGTATATTTTTCCACTATTGCCCTTCTTCTGTTCCACGGTCCAACCCAATACCATACTTTATTTAGTTGTCATGTCTCTGTAGGCTCTTCAGTCTGTGATTGTTTCTCAGTTTTTGATGACCTAGACACTTCTGATGGGTATCGGTCAGGTATTTTGTAGGAGGTCTCTAAGTTTGGGTTTGTTTGATGTTTTCCCATAAATAGACTGAGGTTACAAACTTTAGGGAAAGCTATCACAGAAGTGCCCTGCTTATTGCACAATATCGGGGCACATGATATCAACATTATTTATTTCTGAGGATGTTAAACTTGATCACCTGGTTAAGGTGGTATCAGCCAGGTTGCTCCACTGAAAAGTGATTATTTTCCTTTGCATACCCTATTTGTTAGAACAGAGTCCTGGGTTCATCTCATATGTAAGGGGATGGAAATTAAACCCTACCTCCTGGGGGCAAGAGTATAAAAGATTTTGTGGTCATATGTTCAAACCGGCACAGTAATTAAATATTTGAGGGAAATACTTTGAGGTTATGGGCATTTACTTTTGATATCTTTATTAAATATAATTTATATTAAAACTACAGTTTTAAAGGTTCTAAATAATATTGTATTTTAAAATATTTTATAGAATAATGATCATAGCTAACATAGAGTGCTTACTCTGTGCCAGGAGCTGCGCTAAGTGTTCCTCTTTATTATAACTCTGTGAGGTACGTACTATTATTTTCTACATTTAACAGATGAAAATACTGAGGCAAAGAGAAGTTATATGATGTGCCCATTGTCATATGGCTAGGAAGTTACAGAGCTGGGATTCAAAGCTAGGAAGTGTCAGTCTGGCCCAGAGCCTGCCTCATTCTCTGAATCATGATGCTCTATGAGATAAATAGATAGGTAGAGATATATAGAGATCAAGATATATTAGAATAGGTAAGCAAACGTGTGTAATATTGAGGAGTAAGTCTTGAGAATCAAGACAGAAGTGGAATAAGTTGTAAAACTTTTCTAAGACTCAGTGAAGTTAAAAATGAAATTGGCACATCTAAATGGTCCCAATAAAAGTCTCACTCTTCTGCAATTGCTATCTGGAATATATTACAAATGCTATATATCAATAAGACAAAAGCAAACAATCCAATAGAAAAATGAACAAGAATAGGAATAGGTAATGCACAAGAAACTAAACAGATAATCAGTTTCATTAGTTATCAAGGAAAAACAAATTTAAACTACAATGAGATAGCATTTCATATCTATCAGGTGGTCCACAATTTGTAAATCTGGAAACACTGACTTCTGGTGAGGATGTAGGGACATGGGAACTCGGACATGGCTGGAGGAAGTATAAATGCATGGAACCACCTTGAAAAGCACTTTGGCAATACTTGGGTGAAGTTGAAGATATCCATTATCATTTCTGTCTGCCCTAGGGAAATTCTCAACCATGTACATAAGAAATGATGTGTGAGAATGCTCATGAAACACTGTTCGTAATAGCAAAATGTGGAAACAACTACTGTCCCTCAATAGTTAAATTGATAAACAGTGCCATGACACAGAGTTAAAATGTTACAACTCCATCTACTTGCGTTAACTCGGGGAAGTCTTTAAAAACATATTTTTGAATTAAAAAAATGGTAGTTCAGTACAATGCCATTCATGTAAATGTTAAGGTCCCAAATAATGGTATTGTATCTATCATTTGGAAACATGCATTACAGTAAACTTTCTGTCGATGAAAATTTAATAAGTAGTCAATCTAAGAAAGAAATGGAAAATATTGTTCAAGCCAACCTGAGGATTTTCATCCAGGAGACAGTCTTTCAGAAAACTCTGAGGACTGTTCTGAAGAGGTAAGAGGGGTGGCCAGTATGTATTGGTTTTGATGAAGGTATACTTGCAATCAAGCACACAACTTGGTAGAAGGTTACTGCTGTTTGTGAGGAACAGATATCTTAGTTAATGGTTTTAGTGTTTTTCTAAGTATGGGAAGATGCAAGAAATTGGTTTCATAAAATTTTCTCCTGAAAATATCTAACTTTTTGAGGGCCAGTTCTGCCAGTTTTCCTAGAACACAAGGTGCCTCATACTGACCTTCGCCATGAATCCCTTTCAGGGTTACTGTAGGTCAGCAACCGCAGTGGCTAGTGACTTGATTCTTGTAGAACTCGATGGTGGGCAACATTCTTTATTTTACAATCCCCTCCCTTTTGATCTTAATTTCAACCAAGGTTTGGGAGGCATTTTGTGACCAATTTGTCCCACGGTGCTAGGAATGCTCATTCCCGGGTCGGGCGAGGATTTCGTTGATAGGGCCACTCCATGTGTTATTACTGGACGAAGACTTTTTAACCGTAACCAAAAGCCTCTGGACTGCCTGTCTTACCAGTCTGCTGTGGTCCAGGAAACGGTTCCCTCTTGTTTCTTCTTCCCATATCTAGAGTTTCACTATTACAATCATTGATGTTTTAGGATATATATTTGATCAATCATTTCAAGTCACCTAATCATCATTAATTTTTTCTGAGGCTTAGTCACACATTTGGTAATGCAAGAAACAATAATCTTAAAGAACAGGCACGATACTAATAATATAGCTAGTAACATTAATAAGGTCATAAGTAAGTATTTAAGCTAAGAACTTCCATTATGTGCGGCCCAGTACCTCCCCAGGTCATCTGACCAGCCTGTTCACCAATCGCTATCTTTAAAGGAAATGATAAATTGGCTTTGTTCACCAAAGTTCACCAAAGATATCTGCATATAAAGGGCAAGTGCTGGGTCATTGTGACCCCTGGCAGTATTGAGAAAGAAATGTTATCTTCTAAGGAGTTACACAGCTGGCACCAGAAGAAGAAAAATTGATCTTTATGACTGAACAGGTGTTTCTGCCATCGGGGAGGTCTTGTTAATGCACAATGAAGATACACAAAGCACACTAGAGGAGAGGGAGGAGGCCGAAACGGGCAGAGAAAAAGTTTATGTTAAGTTTTTCTTGTCTTGCCTTAAAATATGAATTTTATTTCATCAGTTCAGAACATTAATGAGAATGACCCTATCATAGGAATTTGGCAGTGAAGGGGGAAAAGGATTGGCCAGTGGGGCTTTAGTATATATATCATTTTTTACATTAAAAAAGACCTGAAGCAAATATAATGAAATGTTAATACTGCTTAATTTCAGAAGTGGATAAATAGGTAATTGTTATATGTATATATATTTTACTTTCATGCTTAAAAGGTTTTATAATTGAATGTGAAAAGGCTGAATCCTTGTGGAATTTTTTTTCTTAATGGGGAAAAAGAAGGGAATTTAAACATTTCCTTCATCAAAAATCCCTTTGAGCTTTTATTTGCCAGACTTCCTTCTTCCTTGTTATGAGGTTTAGTAACCTCAAACCATATTTACTTCTGTGGTTTCATTCTGAAAAAGATTTGGCTCGTTTAGAAAAAGTCTTCTGTGAACCTAGATTCTAAGCTAGAGGTTCTCAGGGGAAATTATTTTCTATGGCAGAGCTAAAGAGAAAAGCCAAAACATTTTGATGTTGACACAACTTCTGGTGAAATGCCATAAAGGTCACCAAGTCTGTGATCCTTCATGGGATCCACAATGTGGGCCTAGAAACTAGCCCTGCCCCAACCATCACTTGGAGCAGAATGGAAACATTCTGAGGACATGCATGATGCTCTCCTGGGATTCATTCTTCTTTAATACACTGCTTTTACTTGTTTCCAAATTTTTCAAAATTGTTTTCAAACTTTTACTTTGAGTGGCTGTCTCAGTGCTTACGTGACAAAGGAAGTCAGCCAGCTGAGATTGTTGATGGTACAGTGCATGTTAGCTTACTTTTTTCGGCTTATGTGATAAAGTTATATTTTATAAAATGGGTATTTTCTTAAAGGTATAAGGGTGTCAAAGTGTGCACTTTGGTGTGGGAAACAAAGCCTTTTTCTCCATCTATGAAATCCTGTATTCCATACAATGTCTCATGACTTTAATGAGATTGAATAAAGGCTCATCTGTACTTATCATGAGAGTTTTATTAAACAAACATAAGAAGTCTGATTTTGCAGATATAAAAAATGACATCTAATCTGTATTATTTGAAGTACTTGTAATCCAAAGAAAACCTTCTTGAAAAGTATTTTTCAGTTTGATATATTTTTGCATAAAGTCTCTAGAAATTGGATGTAGTTGATTTTGTTAACTACTATAGTAAATCATTGGAAAATAAAAGATTAGAAATAGAGCAGTGCTTGACAATTTGTTTTAAATCACTAGAGAAACATTAAAAGCATACTACTTTTGCTTTTTGGATATACTTAATTTTAAACAATGCATGTTGAGCCAAAACAAATAAAACTTTTGCTTCTGAATAGTATTTTAAGTTTAAGGGGGAAAAAGTCATAAATGATGACATGTTTTCATTTTTCTATGTTTTATATTTACAAAATTTTATTTTAATAATGATACACAGTCAAGAAGTACTTTAGGGGGCTTCCCTGGTGGCGCAGTGGTTGAGAATCTGCCTGCCAATGCAGGGGACACGGGTTCGAGCCCTGGTCTGGGAGGATCCCACATGCCGCGGAGCAACTAGGCCCTTGAGCCACAATTACTGAGCCTGCGCATCTGCAGAGGCCGCGATAATGAGAGGCCCCGTGCACCGCGATGAAGAGTGGCCCCCACTTGCCACAACTAGAGAAAGCCCTGGCACAGAAACGAAGACCCAACACAGCCATAAATAAATAAAATAGTGTTTAAATAAATAAAAATAAAAAAATAAAAAAAAAGCCAGCTTGTATATCACCTGCTCTTTAAAAAAAAAAAAAAAAAAGTACTTTAGAAAAATTAGTCTTTATTTTCTTTTTTTTTGCTTCCTGCCTGTATATCATGTCATTTATCTTTAAGACATGACAAGTTTAAGAACCCTTAAAAATTATTTTATTCAGATTATAGTTTTCAGAAGAGAGGGCTCCGTATTAGTCATCTTTGAAATTTTCATAGCATTTGTTAAGCCTCCCTTGTTGAAATGAAAATTTCAGATAGGCTTGATATCATCCGGGCCTCAGAAACAGCAAATGATGAAGCAAAGTGGTGGAAATTGCCCCACAGTTTATGGATGACTGAATGAATGAATCAACTAAGGATACTGCAGCACTCCCTGCAAGAGTCTGTCTGTAAATCTGCTGAAATTCCAATCAGCGCAACAGATGGTCTGAACAACATTCATGGCTCCAAAAGGGTGTTGGCTTCTTCCCCATACTTAAGACCTGTAATTTTGAGGTGAAGATGACACAATTTCCTGTTTGGGACAAATCCTGGGAGTTGCCATAGTGATGTTCCATTTGAATAAGGATATGAAAAAGCAGAAAATCCAGATTATCTTATACACTGTAAAAAGCATCCTTTTAAACTATAGTTTTTGATGAGTTTTAACAAAGATATCGACCTATCTAGCCACTAATGATCTTGAGCACCTTTTCACGTGCTTATTGGCCAATTACATACTTTCTTCTATGAAGTACGTGTTCAAAAATTGTCCCTATTTATTACTAAATGGTTTGTCTTATTATTGAGCTGTATGAGTTGTTATATATTTCAATTATAAATCTTATCAGATACATGCATCACAAATGTTTTTTCCCTTTTTATGACTTGACTTTTCATTTTCTTAGAAGTGTTTGAAAAGCAGAAGATTCAAATTTTGATGGGGTCAAATTGAGCAATTCTTTCAAAAGTACTTATTAGTACTTTTACAATCTTGTCTAAAAACCCTTTGCCTACCCCAAGGTCTGAAAATTTTTCTTCTGTGTTTTCTTCTAGAAATTTGATCATTTTAGTTTTTATGTTTATATGATATATGGTATATGATACATTTTACGTTAATTTTTGTGTTTGGTGTAAAGCAATGACCAAGATTCGTTTTATTCCATGTGTATATTCAGTTGTTCCAGCACCATTTATTGAAAAGACTGTATTTTCCCCATGGAATTACCTTGACACCTTTGTAGAAGATCAGTTGGCCATATATAGGTGTTCTAAAGGTTATTGATTAAGAATTCAGGCTCCGGAATTAGACTTTCTGAGTTTAAATCCTATCTCAACCCTATAGCATGGTGATCTTGAGTGAGCTTATTCTTCTTATTCCAGGCATAAATATGGGAAAGAGCTAAGGCCAAAAGGCCTTTAGTAAGGTGACTTGCCCAAGGTTAGACATGTATGTTAGTGGCAGAGGGGAGACTTGAACCCAAATCATTTGACCTTCTGTTCATAACTCATTGAACTCTAGTACAATGACTTTCTTATTTTTTTCCAGCTTTATTGAGATATAATTGACATATAACTTTTAAGGTGTAAAGAGTGTTTATTTGATATACTTGTATATTGCAGAATGATCACCACCATAGCATTAGCTAACACCTCCATCCTGTCACATAATGACCATTTCTTTTCGTGGTGAGAAAATTTAAGATCTACACTCTTGGTAATTTTCAAGTGTATAGTACAGTATTATTAACTATAATTACCATACTATACATTAGATCCCCAGAACTTATTCACCTTATAACTAGAAGTTTGTACCCTTTGACCAACATCTTCTCATTTCCCCCACCCCCAGCCCCTGATAACTACCACTCTATTCTCTGATTCTATGAGTTTGGCTTTTTGAGATTCCACATATAAATGATATCATACTATATTTGTATTTCTCTACCTGATTTATTTCACTTATCATAATGCCCTCAAGGTTTATCCACGTTGTTGTAAATGGCAGGATTTCCTTCTTTCTCATGGCTGAATTCCATTATATATGTGCCCCATCTTCTTTATTTATTCATCCCTTGACACTTAGGTTGTTTCCATATTTTGGCTATTGTGAATAATCCTGCAATGAGCATGGGAGGGCAGGTACCTCTTAGAGATCCTGTTTTCATTTCCTTTGGATATACTCCCAGAAGTAGGATTGCTGGATAATATAGTAGTTCTATTTTTAATTTTTTGAGGAAACTCCAATTTATATCCCTACCAACAGTGCAAAGAGAGTTCCTTTTCTCCAGACCCTTGCCAACACATTGTCTCTTGTATTTTTGGTGATAACCATATTAATATGTATAAGGTGATATTTCATTCTGGTTTTGATTTGCATTTCCCTGATGATTAATGATGTTGAGAACCTTTTCATGTACCTGTTGGTCATTTGTATGGCCATATGTCTTCTTTGGAAATATGTCTGTTCAGGTCCTTTGCCCATTTTTTAAAAGGATTGTTTTGTTGTTGTGGTTGTTGAGTTGTATGAGTTCTTTATACATCTTGGATATTAACCCCTTATCAGATATATGATTTGCAAGTATTTTCTCCCATTCTGTAGGTTACTTTTTGGGTTTTGTTTGTATGTTTGTTTGTTTTTGTTTTGCTGTGCAGGAACTTTTAAATTTGATGTAGTCTCACTTTTTTGTTTTTGCTTTTGTTGCTGGTGCTTTCAGCATCACACTAAAAAAAAAAATCATCGCCAAGACCAATGTCAAAGGGTTTTTCCCCTATCTTTTTATATGTTGTGTTTCTGTTTTCATTTGATTCAAGATTTTGATTTTTCTTTTTATTTCTTCTTTGACCCATTGTTCAAAAATGTGTTGTTTCATAAGAGCACCTAAATACATGAGGCAAATATTAACAAACACAAAGGGAGAAACAGATGTAACAAAATTGATATAAGGGAACTTTAACATCTCATTTATATCGGTGGACAAAAAAAAAAATACTGTGTTGTTTAACTTCCCCATACTTGTGAATTTTTCAGATTTCTTCCCGTTATTGAATTCCAGTTTCATACCATTGCGGTTGGAAAAGATACTTGGTATGATTTCAATCTTCTTAAAATTTCTAAGACTTGTTTTGTGACTTATCAATATGATCTATCTTGGAAGACATTCTGTGCGAGTTTGAAAATAATGTGTATTCTCTTGCTGTTGGATAGAATGTTCTGTATATATCTGTTTGGCTCATTTGGTCGAAAGTATAATTCAAGTCTAATGTTTCTCTGTTGATTTTCTGTCTGGATGACTTATCCATTGTTAAAAGTGGGGTATTACAGTTCACAATATTATTGTATTGTTGTCTATTTCTCCCTTCAGATTTATTTGCTCAGTATATTTAGGTGCTCTGATACTAGGTGCATATATATTTACAATTGTCATATCTTCTTGATGATATCTGCTTTGTCATTATATAATGAACTTCTTTGTCTCTTGTTACTATTTTTGGCTTAAAGCTTATTTTGTCTGATACAAGTATGGCTATTCCTGCTCTCTTTCGGTTTCCACTTGAATGGAATATCTCTTTCCAACCCCTTACTCTGAGCCTATGTGTGTCCTTAAAACTGATGTGAATTTTCTGTAAGCAGCATGTAACTGAGTCTTGTTTTTTATCCATCTAGCCACACTGTATCTTTTGACTGAAGAATTTAATTCATTTACATCTAGAGTAATTATTGATGGCTAAAACTTACTAATTTTATCTTATTAATTGCTTTCTGATTGTTTTGTAGGTTCCTTGTTCCTTTCTTCCTCTCTTTCTGCCCTCCTTTGTGAATTGATGATTTCCATAGTGGTATGTGCTTTGATTCCTTCTCTTTATCTTTATTTAATCCACTCTATCTTCTTTTATCTACTGTAGGGTTTTGCTTTATCATGAGGCTTACATAAAACATCTTATAAATAGGAAACTATTTTATGCTGATAACAACTGAGCTTCAATCACATACAGGGACCAGAGTAGGCAGCAGTAGTGCCTGGAGCCAGTGGTGTGCTGCAGATGCCTGTGTAGTGATGGGGCGGTTGCAAACACACATGTAGTGGTGGAAGCCAGAGCACACAGCAAAGGCCCAGGCCAACTGTGGGTGCACTGGCAGAGGCAGGGGCCATGACTGTCAGTAAGCAGTACCATGGCTGCTGGGTCTCACCATGGGTGCATGGCAGTGAAGGCCAATGATGAGGGTCAAGCTAAGGGCATGCAGGTACACATTTGTTGTGGTTAGCTGAAGGTGAGCACAGTGATGCAGGCCAGGGACAGAAGATAGGGCTTGATCCAGGTCCAAAAGCAGCTCAGGGACCCTAGCTGTTAACATGCTCTCACATGGCTGTATGGTCTCTCCCCAGGCATGCACGCGGCAGTGGAATCTGATAATAGGAGTCAAGCCAGTGGTGTGCAAGTGCACAGCTGTAGGGGCCAGCCCTGAGTGCATGCACAGTAGTGGGAGTCAGTCATGGGGGCCTAGGCTGGTGTCTTCCACTCTCACAGATGCAGAGGACTGGGTTGACTGCCAGTGTGGTTTCTGGGCTCCAGTGGGGGCAGTGGGGAGAGAGCAGGAAGGGCCTGAGGTGGCTGGCATCAGTGAACACAAATACCTGTGGGGCAAAAGCTGGTAAAATCTACAGGGGGTTCCAAAGCAGTTCTGCTGGTCATTTGTTTTTTTTCAACGGTGAATGATGCTGGCTTTGTCTGCAAAGCAGGTCACTGTGAACTATGATTGCTCCCTCTATGTGGCTGCTACTGGTAGCCTCTGCTTTTCTTCCTGTTCCTAGCTATCTCTATATGTCTCAGCTTTACAGGTCTGGGTGGAGTAAAAACAAAGTGGGACCTTTGTGCAAGGTCCCAAAAGCTGGGAAGGTGGTTGTTCACTGTGCTCTTGCCTGGTGAGGGGAATTTCTCTAACTAGGGAGGTCCCTCTAGGCACTGAGCAATGCCAGCTTGAGAGATGGGGAAAAGCAGGCAAAACAAAGTGGTCTTCCTTCTTTTTGTGTGCGTTATTCACAGATTTTTTTGTTCCACTGTGTTGCTGAAGTTTTTTTTTTCTTTTTTTGTTCTTTATTTTTTAAATTTAATTTTATTTATTTTTTTTATACAGCAGGTTCTTATTAGTTATCCATTTTATACATATTAGTGTATACATGTCAATCCCAATCTCACAATTCATCACACCACCACCACCACCCCCACCACTTTCCCCCCTTGATGCCATACGTTTGTTCTCTGCATCTGTGTCTCAATTTCTGCCCTGCAAACTGGTTAATCTGTACCATTTTTCTAGGTTCCACATATATGCGTTTATATACGATATTTGTTTTTCTCTTTCTGACTTACTTCACTCTGTATGACAGTCTCTAGATCCATCCAAGTCTCTACAAATGACCCAGTTTTGTTCCTTTTCATGGCTGAGTAATATTCCATTGTATATATGTACCACATCTTCTTTATCCATTCATCTGTCAATGGGCATTTAGGTTGCTTCCATGACCTGGCTATTGTAAAGAGTGCTGCAATGAACATTGGGGTGCATGTGTTTTTTTGAATTATGGATTTCTCTGGGCATATGCCCAGTAGTGGTATTGCTGGGTGATATGGTAATTCTATTTTTAGTTTTTAAAGGAACTTCCATACTCTTCTCCATAGTGGCTGTATCAATTTACATCCCCACCAACAGTGCAAGAGGGTTCCCTTTTCTCCACACCCTCTCCAACATTTGTTGTTTCTAGATTTTCTAATGATGCCATTCTAACCGGTGTGAGGTGATACCTCATTGTAGTTTTGATTTGCATTTCTCTAATAATTAGTGATGTTGAGCAGCTTTTCATGTGCTTCTTGGCCATCTGTATGTCTTCTTTGGAGAAATGTCTATTTAGGTCTTCTGCCCATTTTTGGACTGGGTTGTTTGTTTTTTTAATATTGAGCTGCATGAGCTGTTTATATATTTTGGAGATTAATCCTTTGTCTGTTGATTCGTTTGCAAATATTTCTCCCATTCTGAGGGTTGTCTTTTCATCTTGTTTGTAGTTTCCTTTGCTGTGCAAAAACTTTTAAGTTTCATTAGGTCCCACTTGTTTATTTTTGTTTTTATTTCCATTACTCTAGGAAGTGGATCAAAAAAGATCTTGCTGTGATTTACGTCAAAAAGTGTTCTTCCTATGTTTTCCTCTAAGAGTTTTATAGTGTCTGGTCTTACATTTAGGTCTCTAATCCATTTTCAGTTTATTTTTGAGTATGGTGTTAGGGAGTGTTCTAATTTCATTCTTTTACATGTAGCTGTCCAGTTTTCCCAGCACCACTTATTGAAGAGACTGTCTTTTCTCCATTGTATATCTTTACCTCCTTTGTCATAGATTAGTTGACCATAGGTGCGTGGGTTAATCTCTGGGCTTTCTATCTTGTTCCATTGATCTATGTTTCTGTTTTTGTGCCAGTACCATATTGTCTTGATTACTGTAGCTTTGTAGTATAGTCTGAAGTCTGGGAGCCTGATTCCTCCAGCTCCATTTTTTTCCCTCAAGACTGCTTTGGCTATTCGGGGTCTTTTGTGTCTCCATACAGATTTTAAGATTTTTTGTTCTAGTTCCGTAAAAAATGCCATTGGTAATTTGATAGGGATTGCATTGAATCTGTAGATTGCTTTGGGTGGTATAGTCATTTTCACAGTATTGATTCTTCCAATCCAAGAACATGGTATATCTCTCCATCTGTTGGTATTATCTTTAATTTCTTTCATCAGTGTCTTATAGTTTCTGCATACAGGTGTTTTGTCTCCCTAGGTAGGTTTATTCCTAGGTATTTTATTCTTTTTGTTGCAATGGTATATGGGAGTGTTTCCTTAATTTCTCTTTCAGATTTTTCGTCATTAGTGTATAGGAATGAAAGAGATTTCTGTGCATTAATTTTGTATCCTGCAACTTTCCCAAATTCATTGATTAGCTCTCGTAGTTTTCTGGTAGCATCTTTAGGATTCTCTATGTATAGTATCATGTCATCTGCAAACAGTGACAATTTTACTTATTCTTTTCCAATTTGGATTCCTTTTATTTCTTTTTATTCTCTGATTGCCATGGCTAGGACTTCCAAAACTCTGTTGAATAATAGTGGTGAGAGTGGACATCCTTGTCTCGTTCCTGATCTTAGAGGAAATGCTTTCAGTTTTTCACCATTGAGAATGATGTTTGCTGTGGGTTTGTCGTATATGGCCTTTATTATGTTGAGGTAGGTTCTATCTATGCCCACTTTCTGGAGAGTTTTTATCATAAATGGGTGTTGAATTTTGTCAAAAGCTTTTTCTGCATCTATTGAGATGATCATATTGTTTTTCTTCTTCAATTTGTTAATGTGGTGTGTCACATTGATTGATTTGCGTATATTGAAGAATCCTTGCATCCCTGGGATAAATCCCACTTGATCATGGTGTATGATCATTTTAATGTGTTGTTGGATTCTGTTTGCTAATATTTTGTTGAGGATTTTTGCATCTATCTTCATCAGTGATATTGGTCTGTAATTTTCTTTTTTTGTAGTATCTTTGTCTCGTTTTGGTATCAGGGTGATGGTGGCCTCATAAAATGAGTTTGGGAGTGTTCCTTCCTCTGCAATTTTTTGGAAGAGTTTGAGAGGATGGGTGCTAGCTCTTCTCTAAATGTTTGATGGAATTCACCAGTGAATACAATTCATCTGGTCCTGGACTTTTGTTCTTTGGAGTATTTTTAATCACAGTTTCTATTTCATTACTTGTGATTGTTCTGTTCATGTTTTCTATTTCTTCCTGGTTCAGTCTTGGAAGGTTATACCTTTCTAAGAATTTGTCCATTTTTTCCAGGTTGTCCATTTTATTGGCATAGAGTTGCTTGTCGTAGTCTCTTAGGATGCTTTGTATTTCTGCAGTGTCTGTTGTAACTATCCCTTTCCGTTTCTAATTTTAATGATTTGAGTCCTCTCCCTCTTTTCTTGATGAGTCTAGCTAATGGTCTATCAATTTTATTTATCTTCTCAAAGAAGCAGCCTTTAGTTTTATTGATCTTTGCTCTTTTTTTTCTTTGTTTCTATTTGATTTATTTCTGCTCTGATCTTTATATTTCTTTCCTTCTGCTAACTTTGGGTTTTGTTTGTTCTTCTTTCTCTAGTTCTTTTCGGTGTAAGGTTAGACTTTATTTGAGGTGTTTGTTGTTTCTTGAGGTAGTATTGTACTGCTATAAACTTCCCTCTTAGAACTGCTTTTGCTGCATCCCATAGGTTTTGGATCGTCGTGTTTTCATTGTCATTTGTCTCTAGGTATTTTTTGATTTCTTCTTTGATTTCTTCAGTGATCTCTTGGTTATTTAGTAATGTATTGTTTAGCCTCCATGTGTTTGAGTTTTTTACGTTTTGTCCCTGTAATTGATTTCTAATCTCATAGCGTTGTCATTAGAAATGATGCTTGATATGATTTGAATTTTCTTAAATTTACTGAGGCTTGATTTGTGACCGAAGATGTGATCAATCCTGGAGAATGTCCTGTGCACACTTGAGAAGAAAGTGTAACCTGCTGTTTTTGGCTGGAATGTCCTATAAATATCAATTAAATCTATCTGGTCTATTGGGTCATTTAAAGCTTGTGTTTCCTTATTAATTTTCTGTTTGGATGATTTGTCCATTGGTGTAAGTGAGGTGTTAGTCCCCACTATTATTGTGTTACTGTCGATTTCCTCTTTTATAGCTGTTAGCAGTTGCCTTATGTATTGAGGTGCTCCTATGTTGGGTGCATATATATTTATAATTGTTATATCTTCTTCTTGGATTGATCCCTTGATCATTATGTAGTGTCCTTCCTTGTCTCTTGTAACATTCTTTATTTTAAAATCTATTTTATCTTATATGAGTATTGCTACTCCAGCTTTCTTCTGATTTCCATTTGCATGGAATATCTTTTTGTATCCCCTCACTTTCAGTCTGTATGTGTCCCTAGGTCTGAAGTGGGTCTCTTGTAGACAGCATATATATGGGTCTTGTTTTTGTATCCATTCAGCAAGCCTGTGTCTTTTGGTTGGAGCATTTAATCCATTCACGTTTAAGGTAGTTATCGATATGTATGTTCCTATTAGCATTTTCTTAATTATTTTGGGTTTGTTTTTATAGGTCCTTTTTTTCCCTTGTGTTTCCCACTTAGAGAAGTTCCTTTAGCATTTGTTGTAGGGCTGGTTTAGTGGTGCTGAATTCTCTTAGCTTTTGCTTGTCTTTAAAGCTTTTGATTTCTCTGTCAAATCTGAATGAGTAGAGTAATCTTGGTTGTACGTTCTTCCCTTTCATCACTTTAAATATGTCATGCCACTCCTTTCTGGCCTGTAGAGTTTCTGCTGAGAAATCAGCTGTTAACCATATGAGAGTTCCTTTGTATGTTATTTGTCGTTTTTCCCTTGCTGCTTTCAATTGTTTTTCTTCGTCTTTAATTTTTACCTATTTTATTAGTATGTGTCTTGGTGTGTTTCTCCTTGGGTTTATCCTGTATGGGACTCTCTGTGCTTCCTGGACTTGGGTGGCTATATCCTTTCCCATGTTAGGGACGTTTTCGGCTATAATCTCTTCAAATATTTTCTCTGGTCCTTTCTCTCTCTCTTCTTCTTCTGGGACCCCTATAATGTGAATGTTGTTGGGTTTAATGTTGTCCCTGAGGTCTCTTAGGCTGTCTTCATTTCTTTTCATTCTTTTTTCTTTATTCTGTTCTCTGCAGTGAATTCCATCATTCTGTCTTCCAGGTCACTTATCCGTTCTTCTGCCTCAGTTATTCTGCTATTGATTCCTTCAAGTGTAGTTTTGATTTCAGTTATTGCATTGTTCATCTTTGTGTGTTTGTTCTTTAATTCTTCTAGGTCTTTGTTAAACATTTCTTGCATCTTCTCGATCTTTGCCTCCATTCTTTTTCCAAGGTCCAGGATCTTCTTCACTATCATTATTCTGAATCCTTTTTCTGGAAGGTTGCCTATCTCCAATTCACTTAGCTGTTTTTCTGGGATTTTATCTTGTTCCTTCATCTCGTACATAGCCCTCTGCCTTTTCATCTTGTCTATCTTTCTGTGAATGTGGTTTTTGTTCCACAGGCTGCAGGATTGCAGTTTTTCTTGCTTCTGCTGTCTGCCCTCTGGTGGATTGGGCTATCTCTGAAGTTTCTTAAATAGACTCCAGAGTTCCCCCAGAGCTGTGTTTGTTTGTGAATAGCTTCCTAATTGTTAATTTTTGTGGGGGGATGGAGGCTGGGGTCTCCTATGCTGCCTTTTTGGTGATGTCACTCCTACATTGACTTTTTAAAAAAAGGCATGACTCTTTTGAATTCTTTCTATAACTTAGGGAAAATATTCACACTTAATCTAATAGCTTAAGATAATCAGCTCAAAATAGATTCAGATGATCAAGTATTCAGAACAAATAAATGAAATTGTTATTTTAGAAGTAGTAGGGCCTTCAAATACTTTGAATAAGCTAGTCCCTCTCTGACTCTGGGATTGTAAGCTTCTAAATCAATGCAGAGAGATTGGAGTATCAAAAGTCATTCCAGAGAATTTCACAGAAAATGAAGAAACTGAGAGACGCTTTCCTGCTAGGATTATCTCTTCTTTTTTTTCTGGAATTTTCAGTTTGAATTTTGCAAAAGACTTCTTTCTATGAAATCAGAATGCTGAGTTGTCACATTCTCTCTGATAATAAATTTCACAAAGCCTGTGTTGTGAGTGGGTATAATGGGAAATGAAATTGTACTACAAGTAAATTTGGTCTGGCAAAGCACGTAAGAGGGCAAAGCACGTAAGAGGCCACAGCATAAAATTTGTTTCATTTGAAGTATCTGCTTCTGTTTGAAATATATGAGTCCAAAAATTTAAACATCAGTCCAGAGCATTTTGAAAACTTTCCTCTTTCAAAGATAAAGTATTATATAAGGAAAAAATGCCTCACTTAGAATAAAACACAGGACCTCTCTGGCCAGAGGTTAGGAATGAAAATGTGAAGAGGTGGTTATCTGATTCTAAGTGCCTGACTCTGTCTTCCTGAGTTTCCCTTATTGGGTCCTTCTCGTGGTGACTCCCACCATTATTGTCATACTAGTTCTATCAGTTCATGGAGCTCCCTGTCTATACATGGACAAACCCCTTGCTTTGGGTTTTCCTTAATATAATTGAGATCTAATGACATTTTTGAAAGTTATCAAATAAAAAGAAGAGAAAAAATACACCTAGGAAACAATGTTCTGGAAACATTTTAGTTCACAAAGTCTTATATACATCTGTAGACACCTTGCTTGAATCTCTTACTTTCTAAGTTAGGTCTATCTCTAGGTGAAGGCTAGGTATTGCCTGTGACCCAACCTCGACAAGTTCCTTCTGGGGCATTTTGACCTTTCACTGTTAAACCAAAGAGATAGATTTCCAGTGAGTAGTTCCCACAATTATTTCCCACTCATTTACAGTTCTCTGAGAAATGGGTGGACACAACAGGTACCAATAGAGATTGGAGCTTTACACAGACACACTTCATACAGCAACTGAACTCCATATGATCATTATTACAGCAACAACATAAGTCAAAAACTCCACATGATAGATAGCCATAATCATGAAGCTTAATCATTTATTAAGTTCCACTTTATGCCAGGCAATATGCTAGGTGCTTTACCTGCTGAATTCTATTTAAGGCAAGAATTACATAATTTTTAAAGCATTAATTCTTAAGTACTTAATAAGGTCTTATTTTACCTACAAAGAGTTTTCACTCAGTTTTTAGAACAAAAATGTTAAAAAAATTTTTTTGTGTGTGGCATAGTATACATAAAATAAAATTTACCAATTTAAACATTTTTAAGGGTAAAGTTCAGTGGCATTAGTAAATTCACACTGTTGTGCAACTATCACCACTATCCCTCTCCAGAACTTTTTTATCTTCCCAAACTGAAACTTTGTACCAATTAAACAGTAATTCCCCATTTCCCCTAGTCTCTGGCAACCACCATTTTACTTCCTGTCTCTCTGAACTTGATTAATCTAGATACCTAATATAAGTGAAATCATATAATCTTTGTCCTTTTGTGACTGCCTTATTTCACTTAGCATAACGTCTTCAAGGTTCACCCATGCTGTAGCATGTGTTAGCATGCTACAGCAGCACGTAGCATGCTTCACCACCCTAAAACATCTCCTGTATTTCACCTACTGAAATCACTCACGTCCCCCACAGAAAACCCCTGGCAACCACTGATCTTTTCTTTCTGCTTTTTTTTTCTTTCCAGAATGTCACACAAATAGAATAATACAGTATTATTTCAGACTGACTTCTTTCACTTAGCAACATGCACGTAAAATTCATCCATCTCTTTTCATGGCTCAATAGTCATTCCTTTCTATTGCTGAATAGTATTCTATCGAATGGATTCACCGGTTTATTTACACATTCGCCTATTAAAAGCATCTTGGTTGCTTCCATTTCTGGCAGGTATAGATAAAGCTGCTATAAACATTCTTGTGTAGGTTTTTCTGTAGACATAGGTTTTCAAATCAGTTGGGTGAATACCTCAAAGTATGATGGCTGGATAATACGGTAAGACTATGTTCAGCATTGTAAGAAACTACCAAACTGTATTCCAAAATGCTGTACCATTTTGCATTCCCACCAGCAATAAATGAGAGTTCCTCTTGTTCCATATCCTTGTCAGCATTTTGGGTTTTAGCCATTCTAATAGGGTGTATAGTGGTGTTCATTGTTGTTTTAATTTGCAATTCCCTAATGACAAATTATGATGAACATCTTTTCATAGGGTTATTTGCCATCTCTATATCTTTTATAGTAGAATGTCTGTTCAGATTTTTTGTCCACTTTTTCAATTGGGTTACTTGTTTTCTTACAGATGAGTTTTAAGAGTTCTTAGTATATTTGGGATATAAGTCTTATAGATGTTTCATAATTACTCTTTAATTAATTCAAATTCAGAAAGAATATATTGGGCAACTACAATTTAAGAATTCCTGGTGCAAGATTTTTAGAAGACAGAGGTGAAATATAGTTCTTTTTCATAAGGAACTTATAGTAAAGAGGACATGAGAGGAATAAGAGAAAATAAAAACAGCTCTTTAAGGGAGAATATACAACCACCACATAATGATGTAGCCAAAAAATTATACTAGAGCTCACAGGAAAACAAGAGGGTGAAAGGGAGTTTGATAATGTAGCATTAAAGAAAGACAGAGCTGCTAAGACAGTGGAATAAAAAATAATTGTTTTGAAGGTGGTAGTGATAGGAAAAAATAACGGTTAAATAATCCTACTTCAGAGCTGAGAGAAGAGAAAGAAGTCTATTGCAATCAGAAAATAGTAGCACTTTATGATTTAAATGGTTCCCTGCTTTTCTATGTGAATGACAAATAAATGTGTCATTTGGAAAGTAAAAGCATAAATTAATCAAAATAATTATGCAGTCAAATTTAATTAAGTATAATGATGCTGGTATACCTATGAGTAGAACAGGAAACTTATTAAGGCACAAAGCAATATAGTTGAAGTTTCAAAGCATCTAACCCAAAGTGGGCTAGGTTTCCTCTCAGCACAGGCACTGCAAGTTTTCTGTGAGCAGGATTGTTACAATTTTAGGTTCTGACTGGAAAGTACCTTTTTTCCCCCTCGAATTCCCCCATCTACTCTCTTATGCCTAAAATTCTTTTGTGGGGATAACTGTCCTTTATTCTTCATTAGACACTTGGATTAAAATATCAAAAACAATATCTCTGTCACCCAACCAGACATAAACTTTTATAGAAAGATGTGTCTGACTGAGATCAGACCTCTTTTTTTCAGAGGAAAAATATTTTGATAATGGGAAAGTGCTAGAAAGAAAATGGAGAGATTTGGAGAAGATAGTTGAAGAGGAAGACAAAGTCCCCTCCTTTACAGCTTGATGGTAAACATCCTTGACTGTTAACTTCTGTGGCCACTACTTTGGTTTCATTGTAATGTCCCACGGTTTCACCCTAAGAAGATATGGCCAGTTATCAGTTGCCCTATATAGTGTCAAAGGCAAAGTCATCAGCATTTCAAACGGCAAACATACTTTACCCATTCATTACCCTGTGTAAAACAAGAAGTAAGCAGATAGAATACACAGGTGTGGCTTTGCATTATATTTTATACTGACTGAACCTACAGGAAATAGTTTCCTTAAGTAATGATGCCTTCTTTTAGGGTAATTCCCAGAATAGAGTTCTGGGAAATATTGTTCTTGGAGAAGCCATTTAATTTTCTCTCTGATTCCACAATAGGGACAAACAATTGATATTTCTCTAAGTTCATTTCCAGTGCTTTTGGCTGTCTCACTCTTCCATACATTCCATTGTCATTAAGGTAGAGAATTTTGTTTTTATAGTAACCTAGAAGGAAGAGGAAATCTCCTATGGAAATACCTAAACATTTTTATGTACCGCTTATTCATCTGTGTTTTTAAAGAAAACACCAAACAGTATATTTTCTTTGAAGTCAAGACAGTTTTGTTGCATGATCAAGATAACAAAATGACTATGAAAAACTGAGGAAAATGATGAGGTGTGAGCCAGACAGTAGGAAAAGATCTTTGTGCCCCAGGATGCCAGACTTGCTATAGAAACTCCCATTTTTGTGTGTTCCTTTATTTATTTCCCACTTTAGAGTTTTCTATTCTTTAAAAAAAACCATAGGATTATATTTTAAAACAAACAGATATATGTATATCTGCACAATTTCAGGGCCATTCCTCTGCAAACTCCTGTAGTATGACTATCAATTCGATACACAGAAAAGTCAATTCTGCATTTACCATATCACAAAGAGGCAGTAAAGATCTTTATTAGAACTCCCAGCCCCAAATATATTTAATCTCACATTAGGTATGGCTATGCCCCTAATATATCTTTTGTGTTTTTGAGAATGGATTGAGAATAGAGGTTGTGGTGATGGTTTTTGTTTATGCTGATGGTTACCATAATGGCCACAATAACACATAGGGTCCCATCTCTGCTGTTGAATTCTTAGAAGCCCTTGAGGAAATTCCCAACTTCATAAGAAACTTAGGCATGATTTCAGGAAGAATAGAAAGTACACTATAGTATACACCAACAGAGTGAGAAAACTCATTTTTCAACTAGAAAGAACCAGGCTCCAAAGCTTCTAAGCCATTGAATAACACACGTAAAGGGCATGGACTGATGTTATCTACGAATGCGACAGAGAGTTATCCTGGTTATGCAACTTACAAATGACTGGGGCTTCCACCCATTCACCTGGTATTGATTCATTACACTTTCATTCTGGAAGAGTCTGGGAAGCAGATGACAAATTAAGGGGTATAACTCATTAGCATAAATTGGTTTGTCAGGTAGCCCCCAAAGGGCACCTGAGCCATCTTCTTAAATTATGTGTTATGGGTTTAAAGCCTTTAGCAATACCCCAGTAACAGGTCACTGCAGCGGGCTAGGTTTACAGTTTGAGTCAACCTCCTAAGAGGGTTCAGCTCCTCGTCTTTCCCATATCAGCTGGTCCACTGCTCAGCTGTGTTTTCAATTTGGTTAGGCCAACTATATGGAAACTGATAATGTACTACTCCCTCTCTAACTTCTCCTGTCCTGTGGCTCACAGATTCCTCCCTTCCTAGCAGAAAAGAGATGCCTCCTGAGAGGCTGAGAAGGCATCATGGAGGAAGTGACATTTAAACTGAATCTTAAGGGGTAAGTAGGAGTTTGTGATGTGAGTATATTGATGATAGAAGAGATCAACAGAGCCATGAGAGAACGTAGTACATTTTATGAACTGTAAAAAAAATCTGGTGTGGCTGGAGTATAATGGACTTAACAGGGACAGTGGAGAAAACTAGAAGAGATTCAGATTATGAGGGACTTGGTGTGCTAAGCTGTGGTTTTCAACCATTTTTTAAGTGATAGATGATGTTCATATGTATAAGACACACTCATGGATATAAGGGAAGTTATCTATAAGCCCTAGTACTTTGCCTATACATTCTTCTAGTTCTCTTACAGTTAAGGTAGTATGTTAGGATGCAAATGAGTGAGTTTTTTTAAAAATAAAATTATCATCGTGAGATCAATTTTTTAATTCAAAAATAAAAATGCAAAAAAAAAAAGAGAGAAAACTGTAGATATTTTATTGGTAACAAATTACTTTGCCACATCTTACCACTGATCACGATTCACAGCCTGCTCTAATGGTAGGGTAGAAAACTTTAATCTTGTGGGTTTCAATACAGGTTTTAAACAGAGAGTAAGGTGATCACATTTAATTCTTTAAATTTAACTGGTGACAGTGGTCAGCTGTACTCAAGGGAGGAGAGGCTGATTGCAAGAAAATCGCGTAGAAAACTGTTGAAATATTTGGAGAGGGATGATGGAATCCTGAATGGCGGTGGTAGTGGAACTATACAGGAGAGGAAATTTGAAAAACATATGTTGGCCCCTGTTTCTTTTGAGAGGTCAATAGAAAATAAATGAGAGGGATTAAAGGAGGTATTTTGGGGCCCTTTTAAGGCTATTGGTAATGTTAGCCATAGCAGTTTTAATAAATATGGAAGCCATATTGTCATAAAATTAGGAGCAAATGAAAGAGAAATTAATAGAGGAAAAAAAACTGTTGAGAAACCTGGTTATAAGGGAAGGAGCAAGATTAGCTGGTAACCTAAAGGAGTTGTAGGGTCAAGAGGCAAACGTTTTAGTAAAGATGGAAAACTTTGAACAGGTTTATGTGTGAAAAAGGAAAGAGTAAATAAACTGGAGAAATAAGATAACTGATGAAGTAAAGTCCCAGAGAAGTTAAGAAAGAACAGGATCCAAGCTAATAATCACCCACACGGATGGTATCTCGGACACCAAAGCCCTGCTCTGACAGGAAATAAAGTAAGGGTAGGGGCTGGCATAGCTAGATATAGAGATGAGTGAACAACAGTTAACTTTATGGTCTCTTGAGGTAGAAATGAAGATCATTTGCTGAAAATGAGAGGGAAGGTTCACGGCAGGTGGGGTGCTTAATGGTTGCTAATGCCTTTAGTTCACTTTCCTTCTGGTTCCCAGACCCTGATTTCCCTCTGAGAAACCACCTCACCTCCCCATTCTCAGTCCACTTTACGAAAATTGAATCTGCTCTAGGCACGTGACTCAGGTCTGGTCAATCAGAATATCACATTCCCCCGCACAAAATGATTGGCTCAGGGACAGATTTGAACCTTAATGGAACAAAAAGGGAAACTCTGCTAGGAAATACACTGGATGAACTTAGGAGGACAGAGGGACTGACATCACCCGCCACCAACTTGCAACTACATGGAACCCAAGGGAGCCAGCACCAGGAGGATGGGGCCAAGAAACCAGGCTAGGTGACTGACAGTGGTTGAGTCCTGGGTTCAGCTAGACTTGAAACTAATTCTCAACGGAAATATTCAGTTAAATAGCCAATTAATTCCTTTTTCTCGGGAGCCTAGTTTGGTTGAGTTTTCTGACACTTGAAACAGAAAAATTACAACTGACAAGAGTCAGAAAGGTTGGAAACAGTGATTATAGGAGTGAGCAAAAGAGCTGCCAAGGGGAAGAAAAAAGTAGTCCCAGGCAGAAATAGGGCACCCATTCATTAGGTCTGATATCATCTCTAAATTTTCCATAAATTTCCAGAATTAAAAAAGTGAAGATCGGGCTTCCCTGGTGGCGCAGTGGTTGAGAATCTGCCTGCTAATGCAGGGGACGCGGGTTCGAGCCCTGGTCTGGGAGGATCCCACATGCCACGGAGCAGCTGGGCCCGTGAGCCACAACTACTGAGCCTGCGCGTCTGGAGCCTGTGCCCCGCAGCGGGAGGGGCCGCGATAGTGAAAGGCCCGCGCACCGCGATGAAGAGCAGTCCCCGCACCGCGATGAAGAGTGGCCCCCACTTGCCGCAACTGGAGAAAGCCCTCGCACGAACCGAAGACCCAGCACAGCCAAAAATAAATAAATAAATAAAAATAAAAGTAGCTATAAAATTAAAAAAAAAAAAAAAGTGAAGATCTTCACTGCAGTTCTCAGAAAGGCTTGAGTTTCTAAATCTCCTCTCAAGAAACAATGCAACTACAGCAATATCTGATTTCCTGAGCTTACCATTAATCTTGTAAATGAAGGTGTTTCACTGTTTATTTAAACATCATCAAAAATAAATAAACATTATGGAAAGCTTTGTGGTTTCCACTTATGAGATTGAGCCCACAGAATCTGCATTGGCGGAGTTAATTATGGCCGTGCTATAAAGTGTGATGGGACACGCTTACCCTGCTCCCAGTATAAATTCCCACATCTGTCTTCTTTCCTTCCTCCTTCCCACAAATATACTTTGATTGCTTAGATAAGGGCTAGCCATTTGATCAAGGACTACGGATAAAATGAAATGCAAGCAGACACAGTCCGTTGCCCTCATGGGACTTACAGTTTAGTAAAAGAGTCAGTCAGTAAGCTAGTAATAACACACGAAAATATTGCAACAGTAAAAGTATTATAAGCAGAATACATCTTCTTCTGAGTGCACACAGAAACAAAAGTTTATTAGATAATAGTTATCCTTACTATGGGCAACCCACTCTGACATTTTAAATAATATTCTATTCTATTTCTTTTTTTTAAAAAAATGCTGGTCATAACTACCTAAATTTATTTCATAACCTACTACCATGGGGGGATTTGGCTTAGTCAGAAAAGTCAGAGAAGTCTTCCCTAAGGAAATGATGATTGAGCTGAGGTCAAATGATGAGTAACAGTTAGGTTAAAGAAGGGAGAAAAGAGTCATCAGAGGATACAGCGAGTGCAAAACCTGGGGACAAGAGGAGGTAGATGTATCCTTGAGACTGAGGAAAGCCAGAGTTTGGTTGCAATGCATTGAGCAAGGGGGTGGGAGGTCGGGGACTGGTGCCTGATGACATGGAGAGATAGGTGGCCAACACCAGGCAGGATCTTTCAGGCCATGCTAAGGATTGTTGCCTTTGAGAACAAAAAGATGGCACTGAAGACTTTTATTCTTTGAAAAGACTGTGTGAGCTAATTGTGCAAAAATAGGGGTAAGGATGGATATAGGTAGAACACTTAGGGTAAGGGAAAAACCACAGCTTGGATTTGAGTAGATGGCAATTTATATGGAGAGAAGTATCTTAACATTAAAAATTAATTCCTAGTATAACATAAACAGACACTTATAGCACTAATTCTCAAACACATGTCAGTTTCTACATAATCAATCACTTAGGGAAGCTGATTGACAATGTAGATTCCTGTGTTCTACTCACAAAGATTTTGATTTGATGAGTTTGTGGTAGAGCTCTGATATGTGTATATATTTTAAAGTCCCATGGCAATTCTGATGTACAACTAAGATATAGAACTATTAAGGGAATGCTTCTCTTCTTTATTCTACACTCGCTTCCATGAGCGACCTAATCTAATTCTTTAACTGTAAATGCTATCCTTGTGATAATCACTCCCAAATTTATACAAGTTAAGCCAAACCTCTTTGCTGAACTATGTACTACTATATGCAACTGTTTAATACTTTATATCTTTACTTGGGTGATCTAATAGGAATTTCTAACATTAACAAGACCAATATAAAATTTTAAATCCCAAGCCATTCCCCATTCAATCTTCTCCTTGAGTTTCCCTATCTCTGTGATGTTAACTTCATGCTTCCACTTGCTCAAGCTAATCTCACAGCCATCCTTAATACATCATGTATTTCATGCCACACAACCAACTCACTAGCAAGTCCTGTCAGCTCTACCTTTCAAAGGCACCCCCAACCCAACGAATTCTCACCAGCTTCAAGGCTCCAACTGCAAATGAAAGCATCATTATCTCGTACCTGAACTGTTGTAAAATCCTTTGCACCAGTCTCTTTTCATCGTTGTTTGCCTCCCTATGTTCTATTTCACACAGTGCATGGTAAACCTTGAAAAAGAGAGGTCATTTCACTCTTCTGTTCAAAAATCTTCCAAATGGTTTTATAATTCACTTAGAGGAAATTCAAAGTTCTCTTCATACCCTACAAGGCACAAACCCTTCAACCTACCACCTCTAACTGCTTTTTACTAATAACACTCAGCCACATTTGTCCTTAAATATACTACACAAACTCCTATCTTGGGATCTCTGCACCTGAGATTCTCTCTGCCTGAAATACTACTTTTCCTAGAACCTGTAAAGTTTGTCCATCACTTCTTTCAGTGCCTTGCTCAAATACAATTATGTTAGAGTCCTTCTTATATCACTCTATATAATACATATAATATATATACACACACATTATGTATGTATATATATGCACATATATGTGTATATATATTTTCTATATATATGTAATTTGTCAACTATGTGTATATATGTCTATATATGTACATCTATATATGTGTGTCTATATATATTGTTTATATATATACTATATATATATATATATATATATACACATATATATATATGTATATAAAATTTGTCAACTGTCACTCCCAACAGAATGACTGTTCCTTGAGAGGGAAACTTTGGTTTCTTGCTGTATCTTCAGTGATGGGAGAATTTCTTGGTAGAAGCTCAATAAATATTTGAGGAATGAATGAATGGCATAGAAAAGGAAAATATGGTGAGACAGACATGGAGAAATGGATGGGGATGGGTGGCAAGAGCATGAAAGGTTCACAGTGGCATCTCTGACACACCTGCCTGCCATTGGCAATGGTCAAATCCCATCCTCCTTGGCAGGTACAGTTGTGCATATGCAAACAGAACCTTAGAAGAGGCAAGGAAGACTATCAGGCAGTGTTACCTGTATTGACTCTGCTGTCAGAAAGCCTGATTTTGAACTCCAGTTCCACCACATTCCTGTGGGACTTTAGTCAAGTCAGTCATCCTCTCCAAACCCTTATATATTTACCCAAAAAATGGACTAAATGAGTTTGTTTGGAAGAGGATTAAATGAAGATAATTCATAAAATGCACTTGGCACAAAGTAGTTATCAAATATTAACTGTTGTTTATTATCATATGGTAGCATGGGGCTAGTTAGTGGTAAGATAATGAAAGAAAGAGAAAATAAGAGGATCAAAAGAGCCAAGACATTGGGCTTACTCTGCAGCAAATATTTAGATAACTAAGCTCTTTCTCCCCTTTTAAAATGCTTATTGAGAGTAAGAGGTAAATAGAACACCAATAGTCACAATCTTTCTAGTGTTGACCTAGTTAGACCTTTAGATTTCATGAATAGAGGTAAGGCATAGTCAGGTCAAATGTCAGATGAAAAGAGGAAGGTAGTTGAGAAAAGCAAAAAACTGATTCAGCAGAAGATTTAGTGTGTCATGTTACACCACATCCTGTTATTTTTGTAGGCCCTTAACCAGTATCATGTGTCCCAGCAGCATAAGGTTAAGACTAATTTTTTTTTTTAATAAATTTATTTATTTATTTATTTTTGGCTGTGTTGGGTCTCCGTTTCTGTGTGAGGGCTTTCTCCAGTTCCGGCGAGTGGGGGCCACTCTTCATCGTGGTGCGCGGGCCTCTCACTGTCGCGGCCTCTCCCATTGCGGAGCACAGGCTCCAGATGCGCAGGCTCAGTACTTGTGGCTCACGGGCCTAGCAGCTCTGCGGCATGTGGGATCTTCCCAGACCAGGGCTTGAACCCGTGTCCCCTGCATTGGCAGGCGGATTCTTAACCACTGCGCCACCAGGGAAGCCCCAAGACTAATTTTAATCAACATCAGCAACCATTGCCAGAGGCAACCAGCTCCTGCTTTAGTCAATATGGCCAACAAATTGTCTAGAAACCAGCTCTATGGTTAGAGATACAAGTGAGAAATAATACAAGTGAGAAATATCTTTATAATCCCAGCATTTGGAGAAATGATAGATGAATTATAGCATTATGTACATATGGAATTTTATTTCTACATTCAAACACAATAATAAAAAGACCAAAAATTTTGTAAGAACAAGTTTTTTTATATTTACTCTACTATTTCTATTTTTTTCCCCATTTCCCCAATATACATACCTTCAATAGGTTGGTAAATCTCCTAAATATTAGCTCACATTCAATTGTACCATTTAAGGTTTCTATGATTCATAAGCATGCTTGAATAGATTTGGAGTCAATTCACAATTTTAATATGTACGAACACATTAAATGCTAAGACTCATATCACAGGTATCAACATGATTAAGGCAACCAGATTGGTGAAAACTCTCTCAGAAATGACTGATCACAGACACGGAAGTGTGCAGTTGGGCATTAATATTGTTTTTAATTAGGGCTCTCTGATTTGGCACTGCAATATCTCATACTGCTAAATCAACAGACAGCTCATTCTTACCTCTGTTATCAAGTATCAGGGGTTTTCCACAAACCCCAAAATTGGAGGTGTTGACCAGTAACAAATGAATCCTTAAGTCAGATATTGAAGCAGAAAAGACTCATTGTTGAACATGAAACAAATGTTTCGATGTAAAATTCAACATTTAAATCACATCTGCTGTGGGACTCTGGGGAAAGGCCTCTGCTCTGAAAATGGGTGGAATGAAGTTCATAGAAAATCTTCCTCTAAGATGTCCACCATAGAGAAAGAGAGCTAATACAACCCCATCTTGAGATGGGCAACTGTAGTTTAAAGGAAAGAATCATCAACCAACAGGAGCTGCAGCAGGATGAGGTCTGGCCCCAGCCTTAGAACTAAGAGGATCAACACCTCAGGAAGGTCTTTCTGAGATAAGAAGAGGACAAAGAAAGAAGTGAATGAGGTCGCCTTGATGATAAGTAAGGAGAAAAAGTCTCTGGTGCTCTTTAACTCCTCACACAAGGCACAGTGTTGGCCTCGATATTGAGGAAGGACAAGACAAAAGGCAAGCATGAAACATACTGCCACAGCAGATTATCTTTAGGCAGTGCTCTTCCGGATCCTGATAAATCAAATGTAACTAAGGCAACTTCTCAACTGCCTGGAAATGAACACACTTGAAAGTGATAACAGGGGATGTAAATTCATTCATCATTTCTAGGGAATAACAGACTTTTTAACTTAAAAACATCCAACATGCCAAATGTCCACCTAGCCTGTTATGGCCTTGATGCTTACGTTTAAGGTTTTAAACATTGTGTATTACAGGTTCACATGATGTCTCAGGCATAGAGGAGGAGAGAGGAGTAACATTTCCCCATCTCAGACATTACTATCCCTAGATAGAATTAGTGGGGGCATCCTTCCCATGGTTGCCACACTGTGACCTAAGAGGTTCTATGAACTGAGAGAGCTAAAAGGTTCATATTGATCCCTCCTATATCTGCTGGTCTTGACAGTACCACCTAGAGATGATGGGGCAGCTATTAAACCACCTTTTTGCCTATATCAGAGCACTTAGATGAATACATACTATTTGAAACAGAGGGAGGCTAGATTTTGTGGGAACTGTCCAAGGTGTCAGGGGAGGAATATTCCCTGGGACTAACCTATAAGTCAGTACCAACAATCACCAGATTTTAAAAACAAACCAAAAAGAGGAAGTTTTCCTCTAGCTAGAAGCCTCACATTTTTCTTAGCTTTTTAGGCAGGCTTCTATAAAGTTTGTGCTATAGTTCAGGAGCAGTGATTGGATAGGTCTTAATGTTCATGGCAGAATCTCTGATGTGTCAAAAACTGTAGTTGTAGTTACAGAACTATATCTTTCTGGTAGGGGCTCAATCATCCTAGAGAAATATAAACAAAATAATCAAAAAAGAAGGACACTGATGCAAATCTGTTGAAAAAGTCCTCCTATAGAAGTTGTTCAATGACCAAAGATTACCAATACCTCTGAGACTCTGGCCTGAGTATTAAAGAATATTGAATGGATATTTAGAATTTGGAGACGAGAAGGAAAGAAAACGGAAGAGAAAGGAAATGAACAAAAGAAGGGATATGTATATTAAGTTCTTAAATATCCACCAAATGGCAGGGAGAAATAGAAACCTCTTACATGCTGATGCTGAAAAAGTTATTTCTGAGGATAGTGGAGAGAGGAGTAACAGAGCAGATTCTGGCAGATAAAGTACACTAAGAAAATATGAGAACAGATGCTAGCAGCTGGTAAGTGCTTCTGTGGGGACATATGTGAATTGAGAATGTGAGTGACCACCCTTTCACCCTATTTTTTTGGTGGTAGTAATTAGAATTTGGGAGAAGCAAGAGAGGGAAGTGCTATTAGAATCTTAAAATAGGGACAAAAGGAGAAAACCACAAAGGCAGCTCTGGGATCTCAGCTCATAACTTGGTTATAGGTTCTGATATCATGACAGCATGTTGAAGGTATGCCTTCCACATTAAAAGCTTTGAGGGTTGTGGGTAGCCAGGGTTCCTTCCCTAAGTAGAATCTACATATACTCAGTCCTTGAAAGACAAAAGTCCAGTGGCATACTTGTGTCTCTGCTATCACAACAAGGCAACCCAGTTACCTACCAGAGGAACCACTAAAAACACAGCCTCTCAGAACCAGTCAGAGAAGTGCCATAGGGATAGAAATGGTACAGAGCTTTAGTCTCCTAATGACAAACTAGACTCTGAACTACTAAAGTCTGTTCTCTAACTGATAAGCCTCTATCAGTTAGAAAACAAACCAAGGCTAGAAGGAAGGATCATTTTAAAGACCTTTTCTCATTATTATCTGCCCCTCCTATCACTTAATATTATGAAGGAACAGTCTTGCTTCTCATACAAAGTCAGTAATCAAAAATGTTTGTAGAATAAATGCATTAATAAATTAACAACAATAGGCCTTTGTGGTTTGAGTCCTGGTGCTTTTTCCACCTAGGGTACATTATGGAGAGGTTGAAATTCTTTGAAGTAATTGTGAAATTGTAACATTAAAGGAACAGATGGCCCTGGGTGTTGTATTTCATGGGAATTCAATATGAACTATAGTAGTAGTGACATTGGCAAGACTATTTTTATCTTCTCTAAGGTTCTGGTACATTATCACAAGAGTAGTCTAGCTAAAATTAATCACCTTGACTGCTAGAAACTAGAGATGGGGAGCAAAGAAAAAAATTAATAATTCCTTTTTCTCTTGAGTATCTTTATAGAAGACCCTACGAATTGAGTCCAAACAGCTTTTAACTGAAGAAAGTTTCATTACCTGTGGTTAGTAGGATATATTGAAGGGAAATTCATGGCTAGAGTTACTGTACTTTTGACACATGAAATGAATGTTGGCTGTTCACAAGGCAAACAAGACATCAAAATGTTAAATGATTCATGGAAGTGTTGGAATAAATCTTGGATAATTGCTTTATTAGCGATTAGTGATCTAAAGACATCTGTTATGAAGCTGTTGGCTAACAGCTGGCCAGAGAGTTATTATAAGATCCCATAATCAAAATGCTTCACCAACAGAAAAAGAAGTCTGGGAAAAAAGTATGTGAATGTCTGTGAGTGTGGCTCGCGGGCTCTAGAGCGCAGGTTCAGTAGTAGTGACGTGCAGGCTTGTAGTAGTTGCTCCACCGCATGTGGGATCTTCCCGGACCAGGGCTGGAACCCGTGTCCCCTACATTGGCAGGTGGATTCTCAACTACTGTGCCACCAGGGAAGTCCCCCCGTATCTTTTTAATATATTTATCTTTTGCTTATATTGTTATTTGTTCTTTGTAACTAATGACATCGTTGTCTTAAGCAAGATGTTAGGATCACATGAGAGCCTACTTGAGGTCTCTTTGAAAATATCTCTGGAAAAGGCCAGTTTTGTGAGGCTTTTATATACAACGTGGGACAGATTGCACCCCAGGAGGGTGTGAACAGCCACCAGAAGTGGTACCTGACATCACTCGCTAGCTGCATCCCACCAAATATCAGCCTAAAGACTTTCTTTGGGAAGCAATGTGGCAGAGAGGAATCAGAAACTATCATTTATAAGAGCTGTAACAAGTTGGTTAACCTCTCTGGGACGTTTTCTTTTCTTTTTTTCTTTTTTTTTTTGTTTGCCTTATATGTATACAAAGAATAATAGCATTTGTTTTGCAGGGCTATTATAAAAATTATAGAAAATTGATATGAAGTAATGTGCCAGATCCTAGAGAAGATGAGAAAGGTTGGGTAATGCAGAGAGAAGGAAATGACTTAAACATGAGGATAAATTCTCTGAGACCAGAGACCACTGTATATTGGAGTCCTTAAGGCACTGTCCTAGACCACAATTTCTTTCTAAATCTCTCACTAGGTAGATTCCATAAGTAATTCTCTATGTTGATGTCTCTCACAATAGCTACAGCACAGACCACTTCCTTGAGTTCCACACTCATATACAATTTCCTCCTTGACAATTCCACTTGGATATTTCACAGACATTTCAAATCGTTTATGTTTAAGAGAGAATTCTTCATTTCACTACCATCTAATCATGTTCCTTCCCCAGTCTTTTACATCTCAATAAATGACATCACCATACACTTAGTTGTTTTCATTAAACAACTGGGAATAATTCTTAATTTTCTATTGCCTATATCCAATTATCAGCATGTTCTGAAGATTATATCTACAAAGTATATTCATCATCTTCTGACATCTCTACATTTCCACTGATATCATCGTACTCCACCCATCATAATTTCTCACATAGACCAGGGGTTGACAAAGTTTCTTCTATAAAGGACCAGATAGTAAATATTTTTGCTTTGCAGGTCAAATGGTCCCTGTCACAATTATTCAAATACTGCCATTGTAGCTTGAAAACAGCCATAGGCAATATGCATACAAATCACTGTTGACTGTGTTTCAATAAACCTTTATTTACAAAGACAGGTGACAGGCCCATGGATGACAGTTTGCCTACCTTTCACCTAAACTGTTAGAATTGCCTTCTAAATTGTGTTTCTGTGTCCAAATTTTACACTACTACAGTTCCAGGCAGAAGTCAGAGATTTTTAAAAACAAAACAGATCATATCTTCTTGCAACATAAAATCCTTGAAAGGCTTTTCATTGACAGTAAAATAAGATATAAGCTCTGTACCTTGGCCAGCTGTATGATCTGGCTCTTGTTTCTCTATCTGACCTCACTCATGGCACTCTCCCTGTTTATAACTAAGTTCCAGCCATCACCAACTTCTTTTTTTTTTTTTTTTTTAATTTATGGCTGTGTTGGGTCTTTGTTTCTGTGCGAGGGCTTTCTCTAGTTGCGGCAAGTGGGGACCACTCTTCATCGCGGTGCGCGGGCCTCTCACTATCGCGGCCTCTCTTGTCGCGGAGCACAGGCTCCAGACGCGCAGGCTCAGTAATTGTGGCTCACAGGCCTAGTTGCTCCACGGCATGTGGGATCTTCCCAGACCAGGGCTCGAATCCGTGTGCCCTGCATTGGCAGGCAGATTCTCAACCACTGCGCCACCAGGGAAGCCCCCAACTTCTTTTTAAAACACAGCAAGCTCTTTCCTAACTCTGCCCTTATTGCTCTTTGTGCTTAGAGCCCTCTTCTCTAGGCTCTTTGCAGGGCTGTGCCATTTTTATGCTTCTGCTGTCAGCTTAAATGTTATTGCCTCAATGCCCAGTACTCTATAATGTAAGCATTCCCAGCCTATGTTCTTTTTATCAAGTTATGAAAATACTCTGCCTTCTTCACAGCATCTATCACTACCTCTATCTTGTTCTTTTGCCTGTTTTATTTTGACCTCTCCCACTAGATTATAAGCTGACAGCCCTGTTCATCACTGTATATTGAGCTCCTAGCACAGTGAAGATTTTCAACAAATAGAAATTGAGTATATGAATGAATGAATTGGAAGTAGACAAAGCCAGGTACAAATGTAAATGTCTGAAGACAGGAAGACATGAATTGAGAAAATTTCTACCAGAGACAGAGAGAGATTGAGCAGTTGAAGAGACCAAGCCAGGGAAAGTTCAAACTATTGCTGAAGGGGACAGGAGAAAGAGCTGACCAAGAAAAAATAAAAGCCTTTACACGGCACTGAGTCAGCAGAAAGAACTTGGAGAATGTGAGGTGCTGTACTCTGAATGACTATTACAATCTTATGGATACCAGGGGGGAAGGGTGGAGGAAAAATTGGGAGACTGGGGTTGACATATATACACTATTATACATAAAATAGATAACTAATAAGGACCTACTGTATAGCACAGGGAACTCTACTCAATACTCTGTAATAACCTATATGGGAATAGAATCTAAAAAGAGTGGATATATGTATATGTATAACTGATTCACTTTGCTGTACAGCAGAAACTAACACAACATTGCAAATCAACTATACTACAATAAAAATTAATTTAAAAAATAATGATCATGATTAATTGCAGCTTATCCTAAGAATACAAGGGAAGTACAATACAGTAGAATTAGACAGGAAACAATAAAATTGATCGTATAAATAGTGCTAAGGAGAAAGATCTTGATCATTTCTATTTTTGTAATTTATTACTACAAATCAAGCCACCCTAAAACTCAGTGGTTAATAGTAATCACTTATTTATTTGCTCATGATTCTGCAATTTGGGCTACCATATGATCCAGCAATACCAATCCTGGGCATATATCCAGAGAAAACCATAATTCAAAAAGATACATGTACCCCAGTGTTCACTGCAGCACTATTTACAATAGCCAGGACATAGAAGCAACCTAAATGTACATAAATAGAAGAATGGATAAAGAAGATGTGGTAAATGTATACAATGGAATATTACTCAACCATGGAAAAAAGACATAATGCCTTTTGCAGTGACATGGATGGACCTGGAGGTTTTCACACTGAGTGAAATAAATCAGAGAAAGGCAAATATCATATATCACTTATATGTGGAATCTAAAAACTGGTACAAATGAACATATTTACGAAACAGAAATAGAGTCACAGATGTAGAAAACAAACTTATGGTTACCAAGGTTACAACACAACATTGTAAATCAACTATACTCCAATTAAAAATAAAAACTAAAAGGGTAAAGCTTCTAGAAGAAAACACAGGAGAATATATTTCAACCTTGGAGTAGACAATGATTTCTTAGAGTGGACATACAAAGAATTAGTAATCATTAAAGAAAAATGTGGTAAACTGAATTCCATCAGAATTTAAAACTTCTGCTCCTCAAAGACACTCTTTAAGAAAATTAAAATTTAAGCTATAGCCTGGGCAAAATTGTCACAATACATTTATCTATCAGTCAAAGGACTTGTACTAGAATATATAATTAACTCCTACAAATCAATAATAAAAAGACACACACACACACACAAAAAAAAGACACACAAACCAATTTGAAACAAAATAGGCAAAATATTTGAAAATATACTTCACAAATGAAAATTTACAAATAGCAAAGCACATGGGAAGGTGTTTGACATCACTAATAATCATGAAATAGTAATTAAAAGTACAATGATTTACCACTAAATGTCTCCCCCAGAAGCTAAAATTAAAAAAAAAAAAATAGATGTGGAAAAACTGGAACACTCTTACTTTGCTGGTGGGAATATGACAACAATTTAGAAGATTTTTATGAAGTCAGATATATACATATCCTATGACTTAGCAATTCCACTCCTACATACTTATCCAAAAAATAAAAATATTTATTTTATTCATCTATTCCTGTGTAAAAAAATCTCAAAATCTGGCAGCTTCAAACAACTCTTTTTTGTCTCAGGATTATCTGAATTGACTGAACTCATCTGGGTCATTCTTTTGCTCCATATAGCTGGAATTACAATCTTTTGAAACTTGCCTGAGCTGGAATGCACAAGATAAGCACTTACATGGATGTAGACTGGTACTTGCTTTTAGCTGGGAGCTCAACTGGGGATATCAGCTGGGGTGCCTGGGTTCTCTTCCATGTGGTCTCTGTACATAGTTTGAGCCTCTCATAACATAGTGGTTGGGTTCCAAGAGGGAACATTCCAGAAGACAAAGGCGGACCCAGCAGATATACACTCATAACTTACACAGCATCACTTCTGTCAAATTATATTGATCAAAAGCAACCACAGATCAGAAAATCTACAAACAACAAATGCTGGAGAGGGTGTGGAGAAAAGGGAACCCTCTTGCACTGTTGGTGGGAATGTAAATTGATACAGCCATTATGGAGGACAGTATGGAGGTTCCTGAAAAAACTAAAAATAGAATTACCCTATGATCCAGCAATCCCACTACTGGTCATATACCCAGAGAAAATCATAATTCAAAAAGACACATGCACCCCAATGTTCACTGCAGCACTATTTACAATAGCCAGGTCATGGAAGCAACCTAAATGCCCATTGACAGATGAATGGATAAAGAAGATGTGGTACATATATACAATGGAATATTACTCAGCCATAAAAAAGAACGAAACTGATTCATTTGTTGAGACGTGGATGGATCTAGAGACTGCCATACAGAGTGAAGTAAGTCAGAAAGAGAAAAACAAATATCATATATTAACACGTGTATGTGGAACCTAGAAAAATGGTACAGATGAACCGGTTTGCAGGGCAGAAGTTGAGACACAGATGTAGAGAACAAACGTATGGACACCAAGTGGGGAAAACCGCGGTGGGGTGGGGATGGTGGTGTGCTGAATTGGGCGATTGGGATTGACATATATACACTGATGTGTGTAAAATTGATGACTAATAAGAACCTGCAGTATAAAAAAACAAACAAAAAAACAACTAATACTAAACTTTCTTTGGGTTATTTGTATGGAAATATGTTAATATAAATGTTTCAGACATTACATGAAATTTCTAAAAATCTTCTATGTTCTGGTATAATGTTATAAGTCATAATTCTAGTTATTACTTTAAAATGTATATCTCAGAAATAACTAAATTTCCTTGTCAACTGCATTATTATGAACTTTCATCAAATCTTTAACCGTGGTCATTTTTAAGTCTCTTGTCATTTACAGACAGTTCTGGGTGTACTCTGATGCTTTCACAAAAATGTTCCTATGGAAGGGTTTCATCTTCAAGGAATTCATGGAAAAGACTCTGACAAATACAGGTTTCTGGTAACTGACTATACTGCTGAACTGAATGAATAAGCATTTTCAGAACTCTAATGGAAAACTGATGAATTCATAAAAGTGCTAACAAGAGATTAAGATGAAAAAAAAAATTAATTACATGGGACTGAGTGAACTGATGAGGATGAGTATAATTTTTGTAACTTTCTGTTTGAATAAAAAAAAAAAAATCCCACAAGGAGTCAGAGGCAAAAAATATACAAATCAATTTTCACTGCAAAGTAAAGGAGCTGATACAGTGGAGGATTACTGGACTGAATGTCAATATTATGACATAGTATGAGTGTGTTTCGTGTTTGGTAATTGCAATCATTGTTGCTTTTGTTGTGGTCATCCATTTACAATGCTTGGTGCCAGTTTACTTATCTCTTGTAAAAATAAAATACAGTGTGTGTGTGTAAAAAAAACAAAAAAAGACCTTAAAGAGGAGATGCGGACCCAAATACCTGTGCTTTTTTTAAAAATAAATAATTTATTTGTTTTTGGCTGTTTTGGGTCTTCGTTGCTGCGCGCAGGCTTTTTCTAGTTGCGGCGAGCGGGGGATACTCTTCGTTGTGGTGCGCAGGCTTCTCAAAAAAAAAAAAGCAACCACAGAGGGACTTGCCTGGCCGTTCAGTGGTTAAGACTCAGTGCTTCCACTGCAGGGGGCACAGGTTCGATCCCTGGTCGGGGAACTAAGATCCTACATGATGTGCAGCTAAATAAAAAATTAAAAAATTAAAAACCCATCTCAGAAACAGTTCAGATACAAGGGTATGAAAAATAGATGCAACATTTCAATGTGAAGAATGGCAATAATTTATGGCCATCTTTATTCTGAAAACACACAAAAATATTTATATAATGTTTATGGTCACTTTATTCATAATAGTCAAATTGTGAACCCCAAACTGAAAATGATCCAAATGTCTGCAGATGAATAGATGAACAAATTTTGGTATATTTGTACAACTGAATCCCATTTGAATTATTTAAGGAATATTCAATTGAATAAAAAGAAATATGCTACTGGATGGATCTCATAGACATTAAGTTGAGCCAAAGGAACCAGGCACAAAAGAATACATATTGAATGATTCCATTTATGTGAAATTCAGGTATAGGAAAACTAAAAATAAGAATAGTGGTTTCCTCAGGAGGAAAGAGATTAAATGGAAAAGAGCACAGATTTTCTGAGAAGAAGAAATGTTCTATGTCTTGATTAATTGTTTACATATTTCAAAACTTATTGAACTGTACACTTAAGATGTATGCATTTCACTATGTAAATTTTATCTCAATTTGAAACATAAAAAATAAAAAGTTTTCATAGCTATCCTGTTTGTTCTTCTCAGTTGTCCTATAGAGAAGAAAATGGTATTGGTACTTTCTTTCAAAGAAGTGATAAGTTAAGATTTCACAGAAGGTTAGTGGCATTGGAACAAATGGAATCTAGATAAGCCAGCAATTCATGGCTGAAAAAAAATCTTTCTTCTTTACAATTTTTTTTTAAATTTTAAAAATAAGCTTTATTTTTTTAGAGTAGTTTTAGGTTCACAGCAAAACTGAAAGTATAGAGATTTCCTGTATATGCCCTGCTTCCACACATGCATAGCCTCCCGCATTATCACATTCTCGCACCAGAGTGGTACATATGTTACAACTGATGAACCTACATTGACCCATCATTGTCATTCAGAGTCCTTGGTTTACACTACTGTTCACTCTGGTGTTGTTCATTCTATGGTATGGACTAGTGTATAATGACAGGTATCTATCATTATAATATCATAGAGTATTTTCACTGCCCTGAAAATCCTCTGTGCTATACCTATTTATCTCTCCCTAGTCCCTAAGCCCCTGGCAACCAGTGATCTTTTTACTGTCTTCATGGTTTTGCCTTTTCCAGAATGTTATATAGTTGGAATCATACAGTAGGTATGGTTTTTTCAGATTGCCTTCTTTCACTTAATAATATGCATTTAAGTTTCCTCTATATATTTTCATAGATTGATAGCTCATTTCCTCTAAGCACTGAATAATTTTCCATTGTCTGGATATATCATACTTTATTTATCCATTCGCCTACTGAAAGGCATCATGGTTGCTTCCAAGTTTTGGCAATTATGTATAAAGCTGCTATAAACAACTGTGTGCAGGTTTTTTGTGTGGATGTAGTTTTCAACTCCTTTGGGTAAATCCCAAGTAGCACAATTGACAGAATGTATGCTGAGAATATGTTTAATTTTTTAAGAAACTGCCAAACTGTATTCCAAAGTGGCTGTACCATTTTGTATCCCTAAGAGCAATGAATGAGAGTTCCCATTATTTAACATCCTCACCAGCATTTGGTGGTGTCAGTGTTCTGGATTTTGGTCATTCTAATAAGTGTGTAGTGGTATCTCACTGTGTTTTGTTTTTTTTTTTTAATTTGAATTGCCCTGATGACATATAATGTAGCGCATCTTTTCATAATATTCAGTATTTCATATTATTTGCCATTTGTATATCTTCTTTGGTAAGGTGTTTGCTAAAATCTTTTTCCTATTATTTAATCATGTTATTTGTGTTCTTATTGTTGAGTTTTGAGAGTTCTTTGGGTATTTTGGACAATAGTCGTTTATCAGATATATCTTCTGCAAATATTTTCTCCTAGTCTGTGGCTTGACTTTTCATTCTCTTGGTAGTGTCTTTTGCAGAACAGAAAGTTTTAATTTTAATGAAGTCCAGCTTGTCAGTTCTTTCCTTCATGGATTTTACTCCCTCAGTCTAAGTTATGATTTTATTTTTAAGCCATCATGGAAAGCTAATTGGATATACTTCATATAAAACCTTCACAACTTTCATTTATTGTTTTAAAAAACTACTTGTGGGGCTTCCCTGGTGGCGCAGTGGTTGAGAATCTGCCTGCCAATGCAGGGGACACGGGTTCGAGCCCTGATCTGGGAAGATCCCACATGCCGCGGAGCAACCAGGCCCGTGAGCCACAATTACTGAGCCTGCGCGTCTGGAGCCTGTGCTCCGCAACAAGAGAGGCCGCGACAGTGAGGGGCCTGAGCACCGCGATGAAGAGTGGCCCCCACTCGCCACAACTGGAGAGAGCCCTCGCACAGAAACGAGGACCCAACGCAGCCAAAAATAAATAAATAAATTTATAAAAAAAAAAAAAACTACTTGTGCATAATCACACTGTGAGCAAAACCAGCTTTGGTCTATTTCTAATACATTAGCCACTATTATTTTTCTCTTTCTATGACATAGTCCTTGGTCATAGCATTCACCAGTCTAGTTCTCAAATTTAAATTAGGGAAAAATAAAAGTTGTTCCCAAGGAACACTCTGTTCCAAAGAAGATTGCTTCCAGTCTGATTTATTAAAATTGAATTTTTTTTAAACCAAAGTGATTCAAAGCAAAACATTTTCTTAATGGCCTGGTCAATTTACTCTCCAGGGGAAGCCATGCTTTAAAATCCCAATGGGTTAGTAAGCTGCCATAGTCCATCATTAGCCAGAATTTCTAGGATTTTGTGACTTTTGGTTTGGCATTGCAACACCTCTTATGTCACTGGGATCAATTTCCTAATTCCCAGTTGTCATGAAAATAACATTTCAAAAATACATGAAAGCGGTTATTCATTAGGGATTCATAATTAGATTTATGGAAAAAATTTTGTGGCAAAAAATTCACTATAAGATGTGTTCTATTCTTATTTTTCTCTTTGGAACTTTGTTTTGTTGATGTTGTTATTGTTTGTTTTAGTCCATTTGGCCTAAATTTATAAAAGAAATTTATTGCTTACAGTTCTGGACACTGGGAAGTTCAGAATCAAGATGCTGGCAGATTCAGTGTCTGGTGAGACCTTGTTTCCTGGTTCATAGATGGTGCCTTCTTGCTGCGTCCTCACATGATCGAAAGAAGTAAGGGGGCTCTGTGGGGCCTCTTTTATAAGGACCTTAATCCCATTCATGAGATATCTTCCTTCATGTCTTAATCACCTCCCAAAGGCCTGGCTTCCTAATACCATCATATTGGGGGTTAGGATTTCAATGTATGAATTTTGGGGGAGACACAAACATTCAGACCATAGCATTGTTGTTGTTGGTGGTGTGTGTGTGTGTGTTTGATTTTTAAGTTCATGAACATTGTCTTAGATACTTGTCAAATGCTGAGTCTTTGCTATTTGTTCAAGTAGTGACAAGGGGGGGGGGCCAAAGAGAGTTTTGATTCTCTAGGAAATGCATAAATCACACACATATAAATACATCACAATTATTCTTATTAAAACAGCAATCAATTATGTTCTAATATATATTAAATGAGAATGAAAGACACTATAAGTTCATGTAGAAGTGGATATTCTCCTAAAAAAAGTTATGAAGATAACGGTATTCAAAAACAGTACAGTAAATGACCATTATTAAGCACAGTATTCGAGGTCTAACTTCCACAAAGGACCTCTGTAGTATCAGACAAATGACTTCTCGGAAAAAGTTATTTAAAATAGCTAATCCCTTGAAAGATTTTCTTTTCTTGCTGAGCCCAGACTAAATTTCCAAAGAGAGTAATGAATATTTCCCATTTCTGAGAAGCCCAAGGCTTTTGGCAACATTTAAAACTTTAATGCTCATCCCCCGTTTTGTTTTTTTTTTCTATCTATCATCTCTTGTCAATGAAAACTTTTTGCAGGCCAGGCTTGCACAGCTGAACAAAAATAACTAGCTACCCTGTACACCCAGGAGGTGGCAAGGAAAAGCCTACCTATGGTTACTAGGAGCCTAGTTCAGTTTAGACTCAAAGTTCATTCATTTACTTCTTCTCAAGCAGATTTAATCTGAAATGCCTAGCAGGAAAATTAGATAATGAACAAAAGGGAGAAAACATTCCTGATATATCACAGTAAATCTGGTGCAACTTTGAAGCAAAGTTCTTCCCTAAATGATGCCCTGTCTTCATTGGGCTGCCAGACCCAATATGGAAGGAGACAGATTGCATTGATATTGCAAAGTTAACCCAAAAGTAACTGGCCTTTTCCTTTTCTTTTGCATGCAAGCAAGTAACTCTATTTTCCACTTAAACTCTTATTGATTGATACACTCTTATACTGATATCTTTGATGTGCTTAACCTGATAATGATATGTCCACATCTTTTCTTACTGCAATATACAGCATTTCCTAAAGGTAATATAAAGAGTAGTGGATATAAGAGAAAATAGAAACTTAGAAAACTATTTGAAAAGGCCTAAGTCATATACTAAATCACATCACTAAAGGCCTCTCTGATTTATCGGAAGAGATCAATTTAGAATAACATTCCCACACTGTTACCATTCAACACAGTATAACCGAATCAGAATTTTCCCTTATCACTTATCTCCAACAATCTCTAAGTCACATAAAACATGTATTTTCATTGACACTTTAGTCGTATATATTTTTTCTTTTAATATCAAATATCTTGCTGGTTTCTGAACACTCTTTTGAATGGTTCAGATTCCAAAGACTGAAAATATCATCTGAACAGTTCCTAAGAATAGTCAAGAAAAAATTTCCAACATTGGGAAAGCCAATTCAAAATAGATAAGTTCAAATGATTAATGACAGTAAACCACCCTATTCTTTCCTCCTTAACTTTAAGATCCACTTGCAATTTAAAGAACACTACAAAATTTAAAAGTTAACATTATTTGTCATCAAATGTTCATAGACTGCTTGCTACTGAACTTGGAACTTATGGGAGGTCATGTGAGAAATATAAGACATCAGTGATGATTTTGCTTATTTTTTTATTTATCTATAAATTTATTTATTTAATTTATTTATTTTTGGCTGAGTTGGGTCTTCATTGCTGTGCACGGGCTTCCTCTAGTTGTGGCGAGCAGGGGCTACTCTTCATAGCGATGCACAGGCTTCTCATTGCAGTGGCTTCTCTTGTTGTGGAGCATGGGCTCTATGGGCGCGGGCTTCAGTAGTTGTGGCTCACGGGCTCTAGAGCACAGGCTCAGTAGCTGTGGCGCACGGGCTTAGTTGCTCCGCAGCATGTGGGATCTTCCCCGACCAGGGCTCGAACCCGTGCCCCTGCATTGGCAGGCGGATTCTTAACCACAGCACAACCAGGGAAGTCCCCAGTGCTGATTTTAAAGTTAATGGTTAACTTGGGAGAAACAAAACAAAAATTATGGAGTAATTAATAATCAACTCTGTCTCAGGAGAGAGTTTTTACAAGTACATTGATTGTTCAAGGACTAAAAGTGGAAGGAATTCATTTCAGTTGGCTTTGTCAGAATAAACCTTCTCAGAGAAGACAAGACTTTGGTTTTGAAGAAAGAGAAGGACTTAGAAAGCAGGTGACAGTATTAGGCTGGTTAACCTGAAAGCCTCTTGGATGTTTGACATCATTGTGACCTCAAAGGCCAGGAGTAGATAGACTGTGGATTTCAACACCTTAACATATGATTATTGGGCAATAAAGTAAAGTGGTAAAGTTAACCAGATGTGGAGAGCCACGGGGTATTTGCCAGTACTGTGAAGAAAGCGCTCTGTAATCTGGAAACCATTAAAAATTTCTTGGGGTGGATTCTCTAGAGCTTGACTTCCAATCCTGGATTTTCTGCTTCTTAACTCTTTCTCTGGCCTTTCTTTCCCAAGCTGAAAAGTGAGGATAGGAAAATGTTTCTTACCTGCCTCAAAGAATCAATATGAGTCTCAAAAGTTCATGAACATGAAAGTGTTTTGAGAGCTGCAAACCATCAAGAATGTTTTAATTCTTCTTACATTACTCTGTGGTATTATGACTAAAATTGAATTGCTTTTGACAGTCAGCTTTTCAGGCTATCAGGATGTCATTTTGTGGATTGTTATACCTTGGGACAAAAATAACACAGTGCCTTTCTATACCACCTGTACACAGTGCAGGCAGGGCAAATGGCTTCCCTTTAGACTTGCAATAAAGAAGCAATTACTTTTGAAGAGCTCTGCCTCCTAGTTGGTGTCATTGTCAACTGCAGGGAGTCTTTGGACCATCCACATTCCTATCTGTCTTTGCACAAGGTCTACATCAGGGATGCCTAGACAGGAACCAGACATGAGCAATGCACCCGAATGATTTCAATCAGAACTCAGGTTAAGTTACCTGCTGCCTCCTGATTAGGTTGGGCAGCCCAACAGCTAATTTCTAGTGGAGACTTCCTATTACTTGCTTGCCAGCTGTAGAAATATTTATTTTTGCCTTATATTCTGTAAACAACCTATGGTAAGTTGATTCAGGGTACAAACCAGGTGAAGCATCCACATCTGTAAGAGTGTCCAGAAGAACTGGAAATCACATCTCATGACCCTTCTATGATCTTACCATTGGGTGCCAAAACTAATTCGTAAGTTCCTTTATATTTAAAACAGCTTATTTGGAACCTAAACACACATACACATACACACAATCACACACATACATACACATATACACTTATAAAAAGTCAATAACCTACTTGAGTCATTAAACACTTTTCCTCCCACAAAATCTTATACTATGGCTTATTCCCTGTGGTTAAATTGAATTTAATTGTCCAAGATTTTTAGTTACATTTTTGAAATTTTATCTTATCCACATCAGTGAGGCTTTTGTCTTTAGATACAGTCTGATGTCTAAAAAGGCAATACATAATAATAATCTGAAGGCTATTTTCCCAGATCACCACTTCCCAGAAGGATGAAGGATTGTGTTAGTTGAGTCAGATATGATGCTGATGGAATTAGGAAGCTGTGCAGGATAGAGAACTGCCCATTTAACTTCCCACAAAGTGAAGCCAAACCTCTCAGCCCTCTTCAACTAGGGGATTTCTAAAGTTTTCTTCTGAACTAAAAGTTCTAAAGGTCTATGACACCTCCATCTTGCTCACCAGTGGAGGTGATGCCCTGCCAAGGAAGATGTGTGAAGGAGTTAAGAAAAGGTTCCAGGGTCACGAGAGACAAGGAAAAGAATTTTGTTCCATGACTGGTTTCTAATTGCCATCATGTTTACCGATTGCCTTGACTGGCCAACTGTGAGGACAACAGTCTTGAGAAAAATCCAGAATAGGATCTAGTTAGATTTCCAAGAAAAAAAGCCTACATGCCATTCCAACATCATTGCCATGCCTGCCATGGAGCTAGACATGTGAAAGGCCCAGCCGTTAAAACTTCAGAGTGCTAACTGCTTCCACAGAGAAGAGAAAGAGAGGAGGCTGGAAGCTATCTATCTCACACCTCAGGTTCAGGGAGCAGCTGTGGGCTCACTCTGACTAGAACAGTACTGTGGAAACAGGCTTGGTCACACCACTGATCAAGAAACTGGATGGTTCCAGAAGCCCGTGTGTGTGTGAGTCACCCTTCCCTCCCATGAAGTTGTTTGCATGAAGCCAGAGTGGGTGCTGTCTTGCTGCCAAATTGATTCAAATCCCTGGAACCAAACTTCCAGATGAGCCCCTTAAACTCATCAGACTCCAGAGTTTCTCCAAATTGGGTCAATTACACATGGAGTTAGGAGGGTCTGGAGCCATAGCTAAGAGGCTGGGCTCTGTGGCATTGCTTTAGTCTGCACTCACCCCTCCCCATCCCACCCCCAAACAAGACCATACATCTTCCACTTCCATAGTGTACTGATCTGCGGAAAGCAAGGCATCATTTCCCAGGGCAATTTGCTGGGTGATTTTTGAAGATTTTTGTTAAATCACCTTGACCCTCATGTTTGCAAAACTAAGTATAGAATTTCCAGTAAGTAGACTTGATTTTGGAGCCTGTTCCTCCCACTGACTTCAAGTGGGAGTAGAGATACTTTCATCGTATTATCTTGGCTTCTAATGTTGGCTGAAGACCAGAGAATTATAACCTAATCTGAAGAACCTAGAATGGTCTGCCTGCAAGCAGGAGTGCAAGGTCTTGCAGTTTGGTGCAGTTTTAATCACGGCTTAACATTTCCTGAATAATCATAGTAATAATAATCAGAAAGGAATTTCAGAAATCTTTCTAAAGTCAAACCTCCGGGCTACTTTGTTCCCAGTCTTCCTGCTTAGATGGAGACGACGGGCATCTCTGAGAAGACTCTGTCCCCCAGGAGAAGCTGGCTCTCGCTAGCCCAGGCTGGCCCCGAGAATGAAATCTCCGCAGGACCGCTTCTCAGTTCCAGCGGGAGCAGCGCAGCACTCCGTCCGCCGCGGGGCGAGCTGACTCGTCCATTGCGGAACGGGTGCAGTCAGCTGCTCCCAGCCGCCCTCCCCAAACCCCACTGCCCAACCGCGCTCCTCTCTGCCCCCTTTCCCCCGCCCCCCTCAGTCCAGGGAATTTCCCAAGCATCCCAAAGATTGAATTTCCTGCCGGGGGCGGGTGGGGGGGGGAGGGGAAGGGGCGAGTGCAGATAAAAGGGATGCGGAGGACCCGAAGAAGTCACGGTGCTCTAGAGCTTCAAATCCCACCCCTTCTCCCTCCTTCTGAAGCCCTCTCGCTGAGTCTCTTCGCTACTATGAGACTCCTACCCAGCCGCGCCGCCCGCATCCCCGGCCCTTCGGGCTCTCTGCGCTTGCTGCTCGCGCTGCTGCTGCTGACGCCGCCAGGGCCCCTCGCCAGCGGTGAGAGCTCACAGCCAGCCGGACGCACCGGGCGGGCGGAGCGGCCCCGCCTGCCAGGCGGCCGCGGCGTCCCGGGCGTGGGGAAATGTCCAGGGCGGACTGGCTGGGGAAGAGATCTCCCAGCAACCTGCCCATAACCGTGTCTCTCTTTCTACCCCAGCTGGTCCTGTCGCGGCCATAGTGAGAGAGCTGCGTTGCATGTGCTTAACCACCACACCGGGGATTCATCCCAAGATGGTCAGTAATCTGCAGGTGATCGCCCCAGGACCGCAGTGCTCCAAGGTGGAAGTGGTGTAAGTCCTCCCGCGCGGCGCTGTCCACTGTGACCTTGGCAAGAGGGATGTCTCCCCAGCCCTGACTTCAGCCCCCGCAGCTCATGGGCGCATCCTGCTTTTCTCTCCGCAGAGCCACCTTGAAGAACAGAAAGGAAGTCTGTCTGGACCCAGAAGCTCCTCTGATCAAGAAGGTCATCCAGAAAATGTTGGACAGGTACCTGTCACCTTGATCTTTTTGGTTTCTGAATGTCTCTTGGAGTGCGGACTTCTCAAAGTCCTTATTCTCCGCGTGGGATTTGACCACCACATTCCAGACCACGCTTAGAAAAAAAAAGGATGTTGGGGAGAAGGGGCGAAAGTTGTTCTAGAATGTCCTGGGAAAACCCTTATCACAAATGTCATGTGTAATTGCCTAGGAGGTTACACAGAACTCATCACTGAGATGTATTTGTTGTTGTTACTAGAGACTTGAGTCCACCCTTTGCTTTTTATTGATCCTCAACTCTGTTTTGAAAACAAGTTGGGGTAGACAGGTGTGTGGAAATTTGGTTAAACTGATGTTTAAATTCTTTTCCCAACAGTGGAAACAAGAAAAATTAAGAGAAAGGACCGTGCATTGGAAAAATTGCCCAGTTCTTCAGCAGAAGAGTTTTCTGGGGATCTCTGGACCCAGTGAAGACAAGAAGCAAGGGCTGATTTTCTCCAAGGAGCTGGGTTTCTGTATGAATTCCCCACTGTGAGAGATGAGAGGAGGGAAACTATGTTTGTCCCTGCAGCTTTCTGCTGAGTTTATGGTGTGTTTAGTGTAGTATTTCCTGCTCCTTATTTGCTGTCATTTTATCTGCTATGCTACTGAAATCTTTGGCAATTAACTAAATTGTGAATCAAGAATCACTGGTTGTTAATCTTTCAAGGTGACTATTGTATTCCTAGAATATAGTTCTTACAGTGCTATGGAAAAAGCTGTGTCTTTAATGTGTGAATGATATTTCATTAGAATGCTGTATATGGAAATAAACTGTCATTCTCACTCTTTCATGAAATAGGAACTACTTTAGTATTGTTTCTTGAGGAATATGTTAGAGAATTTTCTTACTCTTGACCCTGGTTAGCTATTTATGTTATACTGCATTAGAAATCTGGATGTATTATACAGTCATCTGTGTAGAATCTATTTCCTTATTTAGAATTTCTAAATGTATGAGTTCTATAAGGACTAATATATTCTTTTCCTATACATTTAGATATTTGATATCTTCCTAGTATGGCATAATGTCACGACTTACTCATTAAACTTTTGATTTTTATGGTATTTATTATCTAGTTTATTAGGAGTATTATATCTCTAGTATTATATTTCTAAGTATATGTTTTGGATTGATGAAGAAGCTAGGAACTAGGTAAATTCCTTATTTCTAGTTTTTATAAAAATACATCCTTTTAGTTTCTTAAAAGTAAAGGCACATTGTAAAGCAATTATACTCCAATAAAGATGTTAAAAAAAAAAGAGTAAAGGCAAACTTAACAATGATTTATACTTTGAAAGTTCTGAAAACATATTTGAGCTCTTTGAATATAAACTCATCATGCAGTTTAAAAAAAAAAAAAATGCACTGCCCTGCTAAGATTTGCAGATGCTTATACTGTATCTTTTAAAGGTTTTGACCATTTTGTTACAAAGAATTGCATCGGCATCACATTTACTATGTTAAAATTGCACTTGTTAAATGTGGTCTCAATGGTTTATGGTACTTCCTTTGTTCTCTGGGAAAAACAATAAAAGATTTTTAAAATTTACTCAAGTTCTTTCTTCTTTATTGTACTGTTACAAAAATGTCATTCCTCTTTAATTCTAAATTATTGTAAAAATTAACCACTCTCCTCTTTGGTTAGCAGAGAGGACCCTCATTTCCCAGTGTCCTTGCATTAGTTCAACCTATTTCCAAGCTCAATCCCCTTCCAGTTCCTCCTTCACAGCACCAACGATCTCTGGGTTCTTTAGAAAACACAAATAGACAAGCCTTCCTTACCTTAAATCCTTTACTGCTGCCTGTTTCCTAGACATGAAATACAAGTTGCAAAGTATGACAAATTAGGTTCTGTTTCATGACTCCTGATTATTACTTCAACTTCATTTTTCCCTAGCATCTTTGCAGTCAAGAATTCAGTTCCCTTACAGGGCGTGTTCTTTCCAGGTCCAGGCCTTTGCATTTGGTAGGGCCTCTATCAGGAAGGCCCTTCCCATTTTCTGTCTATTGGAGGAAGCTTATTCATCCTTCAGAGCTCAGTTCAAACAACACCTCCCCCATGAAGTTTTCCTTGGCACTCCCAGCAGAACTCGTGGTTTCCATTTTGATGTTCCCATAGTATCTTCTAAATATTTGAATTTATGTGACTAGCCAACATCGCATTGCTTTTACTTGCTTATAAGGGTTTTTACCCTACTCTACTGAGTTCTCCCAGAGCATCTGCCATATTTCGTTCATCTCTGCATCCCCAATACCTGATACAGATTGACTTTAATGAATTAATAAATTATACTGAAATTCAGGTTGTCAGATAGTGTCCTAAAATCAGTCACCTGGCTCATGGTAGGCGCTGAATAAATTTTAATTCCTTACCCTCTTTTCTCTTTCTTGACTACAAGTAATCCAATAAGAGCTTTGGTATGTGCAGTCCCTTCAGCCTATAACACTGACCCCTCACTTTCACCTGACTAACTCCCGTCCTTCCTTCAAGGCCAGTTTACATGGCACTCATGGCCTCTCTGACCCTTCCCCCCACTAGATGAAAGTCCCTTTTATATCCTGTCATAGAACCTTGTTCTTTCCCTTCATAGCATTTTGTCGCCAACATGACTGTAGAGCCCATAGAGACTATGTACATGTGGTCATTTATTTAGTGTCTGTTCCACCTTCACTGTAAGCTCCATGAGGGCAGGGCTATGTTTATGATGTTCACCTCAGTTCCTAGGACAGTGCCTAGCACATAGTAGGTGCTTTAAAAGATAAGTGATCTAAACAAGTCCCACTGTCTCTCTGGTATTAAAATAGCAATTTCATGCGGATAGCTCTTTCTGAGGAAGAGCAAGAAAACAAAAGGAAAGAGACTAATCCAATTAGTATACATACATGCATCCCCCAGTTGGATTAATATGTGATATATGCTTATATTAACATGTATTTGTATTTATTAATATATGCTAATATATTATTAACATATCTATATCTAACCTAAGTTATTCTACATCTTTTCACCTCTTTCCATATATATCAAATATCAATTAGATTAATAAATGTTCTATTATTACATATTAATATATCTATGTAATAGAGAATGTATGTGTGAGAGAAACAGAGAGATACAAAGATATGAAAAAACCTAGAGTAGATTCAAAGAGATGAGTTTGCTGACAATTTTTTCAACAATATAAAAAATCACAAAATACCTCAAATTTTTTAAAAAAATTGTTAAACATCTATGGTATTTTATTGCTCTCTCAAATAGCATTTTTTCCCTTTGAACCCATAAGTTATACACTAATCCTAAAAAAACAAACCAGTTACTATAAATGTTTGAATTATAAATTTCAGTGTTTTAAACAATCCCTGATTTATTGTATCAGCCCCAAAATACTCATTAAGTGCCTGATAATAACAAATGAAAGCATATTAAATGCCTTTGGGATGGACAAAACATAAATTATGTGAAGAAATAAACATTACTGATTACTTATTTATCATAATACAAGATGTTTGTTTTTCCCAGAAGCAAGATTTATAAGTTTAGTTTGTTTATAGATCAGAGAGTAAGACCTTATTGTAATATTCTTGAAATCGTATTTGTCATCCTCATGCCATAATTGGCTGTCCTACAAATAAAATAGATCACAGTATATTACCAAAGTATAACCTATACAAGAACCTCAGTGACAGCTACTACTCACCAATCCCGCTGTTACTATTGATCTGCCACTGGCAAACTCAAAGACTAACATATCCAGGGGAAATTAATCTAATGTACATCTTCTAAGGATATACCTTCTATTTTCCTCCTCTAAATTCCTAAATACTATATTCACTCTGTTATCCCTCTGAAATTCATTCTCATATATGAAATCACCGGGAATTGAACAAAGGCTCAGCTAAAATTTACTCTATGTTACTCCCCCAATCCAAACAATTTTCAATGTGAAATCAATGCCCTTCATTCTACCAGACTTTCTTGTTTGCCTGTGGGTGTGACACATTCACGTAATCCTTCAGTTCCTGAAGATATGACAGGATCTCTGATAAAATATGACTCGTGGCTTCGTTTTTCTATCATAGTTTTAATTCTTGCATGAGGAAAAGAGTTGCTGTGGGTAATTCTCAGGTTGTTCATAACTTCAAAAGTCCTTCCTGGATGTTACAAATTGAGAAATTTACCAGACAGAAGAAGCACCTGGGGATTTCAATTTGCCTCCCTGACTAAATCACGGAAGACAAGGAGAGTGCACATGATTCTGATTTTGGCTGATGGTCCTCAGTGGCTTTTAGTCAGCAAAATTAATATATTCCTGACAAGGATTGTTCACACTTCAAATATGTAAAGTGAAATAATGACATAGAAAGACATAGAGTTTAGGTGTAAAACTTTGTTTCTACAAAGGCTAGAGTCCAGTTTCTTAAATATTGAGAAATTGCAAGAACATCCCCTGCCCTCTGAAAAATCCGTGTTCTTAATGGATGTGTTTCTGCTACCACATAAATATGTGATGATTATTTCTGACTCACCTCTTGGGTTGAACAAAGAGAAAAATAGTTGATTTGATTCACTTCCAGCAAGAGAGGCCAGTGATATTTCTTTGTAGTTTGTGGTGAAGTGCAAGTCAAAGCAGTTGCATTTCAAGTCTAGTTTTGAGTATTTTTAGCTACGTGACTTTGGCAATTTATTTAACCTCTCCACCCAGCAATTTATTTAACCTCTCCATCCCTCAGTTTTCTCATCTGTAAAAGCAGTACAATAATATCTATCTCTCAGGCAATAAAGACTAACCTGGAACAAAGCAGTTTCTTGACAAATGTTAGTTCATTTCTCAAGCCTCCTAATTCAAGCTCCTCTTTAAATGAGAAAACTGAGGGTTCAATCATTTAAGCACCCTTAATTTTTCTCATATTTATTACCATTCTTTATACCTATGTGTGAACAATTAATTTTTAGTGCGTTTAAGAAATCTTTTTTTTTCCACCAGTCTTTTTCAGGAAGCTTCTGGAAACAATGCATTCATATTCTCTATATATTTTCTGCCAATTATGTGCCAACATTATAAAGATGTATGATGTATTTCCCTTCTTATAAACATTAATCCATCAAATACCGGTATTGACATTTATTGGTAATCTTGTTTCATACTGGACCTTGTGCAGGATCCTTATGATATGGCGATTGCGAAGATGAGAACCTTTCAACCTAAGGTAAGGTCTTTTGGCAACAAATACACTCAAAGTTTTCTCTAACAAAGCTTTTCTTGAAAGCTGAATGAAAAGGAACTAAATATTTTTGGAGAGAGAGAGAGAGAAATAATGTCTTAGGTGGCATTGCCTAGAATCAAACTCTGAGAGGAGATTTGCATGCAGGAAATTTGAGGAATGCTCTAAAAATTAACATCTGTCAGGAAGTAAGAAAGCAGCAGTGGGCAAAGAACTGCTGTGTGACAGAAGATTCGGGTGGCCCTGTGAGAAACTCTGGAGCTGGCATGGCTTTGCAGAGTTATTCTGCATTTTGGCAGGGAGGCAGACCTCTGAATCCGCCCATTGGCCGGCCATTAGATGTGGGCTACCCCTGGGGAGTGGGCATAGCTTTGGGTGAGACAGCGCCCTCAGGCGGTGAGCTATGCCCAGGGGGGAACGTTTGTTCTGCGTTATCTGCTGCCATCATTCCCAGCAAAGGAAGAAAGCTGTGGTGCCCCCTCCAGAGGATCCTGAAAGGGCATCCTGGAGGTGCATCATGGTTTCTGGGGCTGGGGAGGGGCGAGGAGGGGAGGAGAGGGAAGGAGCAGGAGGAGGAGAAGAAAGGAAACGGGATGGGAAGGGAGGAGGGTGGAAGGCTCTTGTCTTTTATTGTCTTTTTCTCTCTTTCCTTACCCTTTCCTACTCTCCTCTTCCCTCTCTCTCTCTTTCTCTCTCTCCTGCTCCCTTCCTTCCTCCTTCTTCATTTATTCATGAGAAATATAACGATACTACTTAAAAGAGGAGGAAGAGCAGGAGGACCAAAGTGCCCCAGCAAACATCTCAGCCAGCAGCCAGCACGAACCGCCTCCCACGGGAAAGAAGCCAGTTTGGACTTTTCAGCCATTCCAGTTGCCCTCTGACCACACCAACTCAAGTGAGCTCAGGCAAGATGAAAACAGAAGAACCCCTCATTAACACACAGAGTTATCAGAAATTACAAACCGTTGCCGTAAGCCACTAAGTTTGGAGTTGACTTGTTATGCAGTAAAAGAGGATCAAAAAAGGATGGTCAGGCATCTGATGTTCAACAAATGGTAACAATCAATATAATTAAAATAAAAATCCACAGGCTTGCAAAACTTTGCATTGTTCCTGTATAACAGCACCCAGGAAGATATTTCCCCATCAGCTCTTTCACCTTCCCCCCTCTCCCTCCACTCCCCACACCATGCCTCACCCCTGGATAAGATACAGCCTCAATTAAATTAGTGCCAGAGTATTTGAGGTCTGGATCACTCTTGGCCACTCAGAGTTATACAGAAGGCATATTAGATTTCAGCACTTATAGGAAAGCTTTTGTTGGCTAGTATTTCAATTTATTGATTAAAGTGCTTTAACAAACTGACCCTCCATTTTATCATCTTTAGGATCTTCTGTACCCATTGTCTTTTTTGCTTGTTTTTTTTAACATCTTTATTGGAGTATAATGTCTTTACAATGGTGTGTTAGTTTCTGCTTTATAACAAAGTGAATCAGCTATACGTATACACATATCCCCATATCTCCTCCCTCTCGCATCTCCCTCCCACCCTCCCTATCCCACCCTTCTAGGTGGTCACAAAGCACCGAGCTGATCTACCTGTGCTACGAGGCTGCTTCCCACTAGCTATCTATTTTACATTTGGTAGTGTATATATGTCCATGCCACTCTCTCACTTCATCCCAGCTTACCCTTCCCCCTTCCCGTGCCCTCAAGTCCATTCTCTACATCTGCTTCTTTATTCCTGTCCTGCCCCTATTGTACCCATTGTTTTATTACTAATTTGTAGGCAGTGGCTTATCCCCTTCATATTTAGATGTCAGTTCAAAACATTCTAATTAATGCAGAATTAATATATGTTTTAATTTTAAAGGCTAATGTTCCTCCAGTGTCTCTAGACATTTTCTTTTAAAATAGCTAACAGATAAGTTCTGTTCTGAGTCTTAGAAAACTTGCTAGTTTCCTGAATGACACTGCTATTTATAAGACAATGACTTAAAGGAAAAAGAGATAAAGTAACTTACCACAAAAAAACAAAAACAAAAACAGAGTGACAAAGTAAGAGTCATAAAAAGCTGTCAAGTTATTTTTAAACCCAAGAACTTCTGACACTAATTTTCTAGCATTCTCTTAAGTTATAACTTTGCATAAAGTAACTTCTTTTGTTTGAATAACTGATTTTAAAATATTTTTTACCCATTTCTGTATAGTCAGGTTATTCGTGTCGGTATTATGTTTCTCTTCATGGAAATCCAAGAAAATTATGCATGTGACAGTAATAGCAGTTAGCAATAGTAGTAGTAGTAATAGCAAATTAGTATTTATATCCCATTGCTTTGCACAAATATTTGAGATCTCACTTTTAAAAAAGAAGTAGTTAAATGACTAAGCCACACAGCAAAGAGACTTTGTAATGACTGGCACATAGTAGATATTTAATATATATCGACAAGAAAACTAGCAAAACGTTATTTACCTCAAACGCTGACTAATAGGCTTGTGAAATTTTAGTGACTCAAGATATGTGTTAATACTTCCTCACAAACCTTGCTGTCGATGTGTCTTTCCTGACAAAATGCACTTGTTGATTAAGACAATGAGTTGGTGATCGTGTGCTACATGCCTACCTCTTTCCTGGTATCAACTAAGTCAAGTAGCATCATTAGCTCAGAAGGCTTTCCATATCGTTTCCCCAAAAGGATTAGGAACTTTTGACTAATCTTACTAAGCGAACCAGGCAGGAAATGTGGATAGTGTTTGTATGGGGGTTGGGGAGGGGGAAGCGTACAGTGAAACTCACAGATATAGTAAACAGTACGTGTTGCAGAGGGGAGAGGTGGGATGAACAGAAAAAGAACGATATGATGAATAATGCCAAAAAACTTTATATCTTGCTGTGGAAAAGGTTTTGAGCTTATGGTTGAATACAAACATATCTGATTTGTGAATTAGCAATAGTTTAATCACAATAATGGGGAAAGGCTATACCGTCATCACTCAGGAAGAACCAGAAGGAAGTTTGCTCTCCTGATTCTGTTTCCTGTTGAAATTCTTTCTATAATTCACTTCACATGGTCACTCTTAGAAGGATACTAATTTTTTTCAGCTTAAGATTTTCCTTAAGCTTACCTGCTAGACTATGAATTTTGGGGTTGGGAGAGGTGGAAAATCAGGTTAATTTAATATGTTCTACTGCTAGACTGTAAGTTATAAGAAGAAAACCAATGGGGTGGAGAAAAATAAGGAATACATTGTAAAACAGGAAATAAGAACTTAAGTAGGCATAGTCAGTAACTGCTAAACAACAGGAAAAATTGGCTTAAAATTTTTTAAAAGTTGGAAATCATTTACTGTAGTCATTCTTTTGATAAAAAGTAATCTTATACATTCAATATTTTAAGAGTTTCTTCTAAAATTTTAAAGGTATAAATAAATAAGCAAAAAAGAAAATGGGAAGTTTGAATATTGTGTAAGATTTGGACACAGTTGTAAGAGGAAGACAACCTGCGTCTGGGGCCTCATCCTTTTTGCCCAGCCTTCCAAGTCACCTTTTTATACCACAGGCACTTTGGGCCATGTGAAGTCTAATTTGAGAATTGTGACTGATTAGAAATGAAAATGAAACTTTCCTTTAGTGATACATATTCATTGATTTATTCACTAACACTGTTTAGCTAAGACCTCCTGTATATTGCGTCACCTTACACATTATAAGATACACGAGGCCTCCAAAGAAACCTTGGACATGCCTCTGTATTCAAAAGTGTACAGGGGGGTTTCTGTGTCCATGAGTCTAGACGTTCAGATCGTCTAACCATTGTTCTACTTGTGCATTTCAGTTAATATTGCTGTGCATTAAAGAATAAGCAAGTCCTAATGTCCAAAACATATTAAAAGTAGAGGTAGTAAAATAATCCCTTTATAAATGCTCTTTTGTTGTTTTTTAGGAAGGGCTGTGTCTTCTGGGAGTGTCTATGTTAATCCACTTCTTAGAGCTAGATGTAGTCCTGTACTTAGTCGTTGAAATGCTGGTGGAAGGGTAAGAGGAAGGGTGAAAGGAAGGGCTCTTGGCTAATATCTCCATGTCTAGAAGACAGTTTTAGGTTATAACCATAAGTCTATATGTGCATTTTTGTAAAGTACCTATGTTTATTGTGGACAAGGTTCATTCTTTACTTTGCAACATCTAAGCTTTTTAGATGACATGAGGTGTTGATGTAGGATAAAAAGTAGAGCTAGTGAATTAACCAATTTGTAAATATCTTTGTTATAATTGATTTAAAAAAAAAAAGCAGCACCTTGGACATGGAATGGTTAAACCATCTCAGAAATATACATCAGGACTCTTTCATTAGGTTGGCAGCAGAGGGACAGAAGGAAGTATAAAGGGAGGGATGTATGTGGGTGTGTTCATATTTATATTTTGATGATAAACATTGATGTGCATGCACCTCTTGGCTGTGCTATAGGAACATATTGTTAAGTAAGTCAATGGAAACGTACCTTCTTGCTAATACTTTAATTGTTTAGATCAGATAATGAATCCTCTTAGAAGCATTATGCTTTGTGTACTCTGTTGTGTGATGTCTCATTTTTAATTGAACATTAAGGGAAGGTAGTATTTTAATCATAAGTCTGCCCATATCTGTCTAGAGGCCTGTTGCCATTTTTGTCTTTTATGAAATTTTTATTGCCAAGAAAGGCAGGATTATATTTTTTTTCCTTCCAGATTGAGTTGGTGTAGTGTATCCTTGGTTATAAAACTACTCATATAGCTGTGGGACTTTGAAATGGTAAATATTCATGATGTGTGAAAAAGCATGATACATAACTGTAAAATCTGAATTACATAAAAATGGATGCTTAGTTGTGTAGATACACAAATGAGACTTAGAAGGACGCATCAAACGGTAAACTGCTTGTGATTATGGATGACTGTTTTTTGCTTCTTGTGTTTTTCGGTTTCCTATTATGCACATGTTAACTTTTAAGAAACAAACGTTATTTTAAAAACCTTAAAAAAAAGTGTACAGTCCTGTTGAGGAAGCAAGTCTCATAGATGGGGCAGAGATCCAGACAATAGCATATGCAAGCCAGTATGTGATGTGCAGGTCTATCTCTGCATAGCTGCAGGGCTTTGTCATGTGGGGTTTCAGATCAAGACCCTTAATTGGTGTCTGAGACTTGAGGAATAAAGACGTTGCTGCAATTCATATAAAAGTTCAAAAATGGAAACACCTTCAAGGTCACCAATGGGACAGAAGTTGAACAACAAGAGCCCATACTATAGAATGTTATGCAGACTTTGAAAAGAATGGGGAAAAGTGACACTGAGGTAGCATGCAAGGATGCTGAAGACATATTTTTGAAGGACAAAAGCTATATAATAATCCCATTTATATAAAAAAAACTATGTCTACCTCTCTATATGTTTATCTCTATGTATTGGGTTGGCCAAAAAGTTACCCAATATTATGTGTGTGGCTCTATGTATATGTATATGTGTGTATATAAATGTAGAAAGAACAGAAAACTAGTGCCAAATTGTTACCAGTGGTTACCATCGGAGACCAGGAATGTGTAGTAATGATGAAGAGGAACTTGCATGCTTTATCCCACATACATCTGCAGGTTATGAATCTTTTATAGTGAATTGTATTATACATTTCTCAGCTAGATTAATAATGAAAAATAAAGCTGCTGGGTCTTGTTTTCTAGGGTATACTCAGATGATAGAAAAAAGTAGTTTATTTTATAACAGAAAGGAGGATGAGTTTGCTTCTAGCTTCTGGATAAAATTACAAAAGATAATATATTTGGAAGACAGAAAGAAGACCATAGACTAATATGCAAAGTGAGACTTTGATGGTAATTGGCTCCTATTTTATCCACATACTCCAAACGAATCCCAATACTTATCAACAACCAAGAGAGGAACATCTGCTTTCCTTGGCAACTGGAAAGGGAAGATAACTCTCTTTTCCAAGGGCCACATACTTACGCTTTCAGATACACATAAAGTGTCTATAAGGCCTCTAAACTGCATTATAGGAAAGGCAGGGCATATTCCATAATTATACAAAGAAAATATATGTAATATTTCAGTCTGGCTCTTGCCTAAGGAGAGTATTAAATATGTGTAAGGGAGATGGGTATTGAGAAGGGGGGAGTGAGAGTGTGCAGGGATGCTTAAAATGAAATTTAGCAGGAATTTGACTTGCCTGGCATTTATCTGGGTTGGGCACAACTTGACCACTCTTACACATATATTACCACACACCCTCACTTCCCCCATCCCTATCCTTTTTCTCCTTACTGGCCTTGAGGGAGTGTGTATAAAAGACAGCAGGAGACCGTGAAAAGCGACTTAGCTGCAGACTCCCAGGCTCTGGGAACGACTCTGACTCAGTCTTTTCCGCCATGAGACCCAGAGGCAGCACCACCCCCTCCTGTACCAGGGCCATCCCACTTCCTGTCCTGCAGGTGTTGCTGCCGATGTCACTGCTGCTGACCACGTTGGTTCCCTCCACCACTGGAGAACGTAAGAGAAACTTAGGGAAAGCGGAAGGTGGAGTCTCTGTTTCCCTGCACCTGAGGCTGCTTCTGCTGCAGCTGTGTCTGGGGGATGGACTGTCCCGATGCTCCTGGGACCGGAGAAGGGCATTATATGAATAACTCTAAATGGAGGCGCTGCAGTCGTGTGCCAGGAATTCTGCTAGGGTACTTTACTAAAGGTTTACCTATCAGACTTGCAATGGCCTTGTGAGAGATAGGTACCCATCAATAGGGAAGATCCTTGAGACAATCATGACCACTCATAGAATCACACCTTCCACCCTAGCTAAAAGTATGGATAGAATGCTGTACGTTGAACTTCGCTGCTCATGTGTGAAGACCACCGCTGGCATTCATCCCAGTAACATCCAGAGTTTGGAAGTGACCAGGGCAGGACCCCACTGCTCCAACGTCGAAGTAATGTAAGTCTCTGCTTCTGCAGTATTGCCTCACTAGGGAAGCCCTTCACCTCCATCCCTACCGACACTGTTGGATCCCTTCTGATAGTGTGCCAGGATGCTCTCGGATAATTCTGTTCTCTCTTGCAGAGCAATGTTGAAGAATGGGAAGAAAATCTGCCTGGACCCAGAGGCTCCCAGAATCAAGAAAATAGTCCAGAAAATATTGGAAGATGGTGGGTCAGCTGCTTAATCTTTTCGCTTTCCGTCAAACCATTTTATCTCCCAAGAAGGATAAAAGTTTGAGGTCTTGGCTTTCTAGAGTTCTTATTTATCCAGGATACCGAGTATTACTGTATGAAGCTTTGGATATGTTTTCCGTTCAGTCTCAAAGAGTCACATTTTGTTCTGAGATGGCTGATTAATAGATGACAGAGAGAAGATGAAAGTAAGCATGGCCAGGGTGTAAGATAGGCTCAAGGATGTATTGTACAACAGGGGGAATAGAGCCAATATTTTGTAATAACTGTAAATGGAAAGTAACTTTAAAAATTGTATAAAAATTTTAAAATTAATAAAAAAAGAAAGTAAGCAAGGCTAGTTTCAAAATACATGGTTTACTCCCTAACTCTTGGCTAAATGTGGTGCTGTGTTTTGCATTTCCTTCTTTAAAAATTTCTTTCCAAATACAACCGTGTTAACTTATCTTGCTTCACTGTACTGTTAGACCATATGTGCCCATGATGATTCCATAATGGTCAGTGATGTTAGGAACCACACAGGGCCCGGCATGGAACACTTGCTCAATAAATGTTTATTAATATATTTAGGCACTTTAAATAATGTTTTTCATTGTCTTAGTCCTAGGATGTCTTGTTTCAAAACATTCTCTGAAAGATTTTTCTAATGTTTATTTTAGCCTGCGAATCCTAAAAATAATAAAGCTGTAGAATGTGAGTCTTGTAAGCAGTGGTTATTTACTTTAAAGTGGATATATTTAATACCAGTAGAGCAAAAAATATATGATGATATATGATATCATATATATTTTCAATAATATATGATAGTATTTTCAATAATAATAATAACAACACAGATTCTACTTGGTGTTGAATGTTTTACCCTGACATGTTTGTACACATTTGCATTTGCTAAATATCTAGATGGCAACCATTTCAGTATGAGAATCAGCCTTGCAAATAAACACAATAGAGAACTTAAGCTTTACCAGGCTACTAATTGTTATTTTACAATCAACAGAACTTTCTTTCATGTCTAATCCCTTAAATTTACACCCACACTATTCTTAAAGAAATATTAATATAAAATCAAATTTATTATTGCTTTGTTGTCATATATTATTACATTTAACAGAATTATTAGGGAAAAAAGCCTTACTTATCTTTTTATTTTTTTAAACTTTGGTATTTAACAATATGGCCAACAAAAGTCACTAGCTGATGACACGTGCTATTTTTAATGTACTATAGTAATAGCTAAACTTTATTAATAATTATTAATATTATGAGTTATATTAATAATAAGATTAATATTCCAGACAAAATAATTGTTCTGCATGCATTACCATTAAATAATTGTAAAGAATTAAATAATTCTTACAAGATAGCTATGATCTGGTTAAGAGCACATCCTCTAAAGAGAGGGTAACTTAGTGCACCACTTGCCAGCTGTGTAAATTTGGGCAGGTTGCATAATCTCTCTGTGCCTAAGTTTCTTCATCTCTAAAATGGCATAATAATATTGCTTATCTCATAGAGTTGATGTGAAATTGACAGTTAATAAATTCAAAGTGCTGAAGATAATGAATGTCACACAATAACCCATATGTCAATGTTAGTTAGTATTTATTATTATTACCATTAGCATTCCCAGTGTTATAGGGAAGAAAAACGAAGTTCAAAGAGATTAGGAAATTTGCCTCAGAATCAGATGACAGAAAGTAGGTGACAGAGTGGCAACTTGAAACTGTGCTCTTAACCACATACCATATCACTTTGCTTGATTTTTCTTTCTCTAATTAAGAGATTACATTATATAGCACATCATGTTATTGACACGGAAAATAGGACTTGATACATAAATAGCATACTGCACATACTATGATGGTTATAGGAGAAGATATCAGTTCATCTATCCCAAACTGCACATGGACCTTGGGGAGCACTCATGTATCAAGCACATAGTTCACAATCTCTGCATTATTAGGTTTCCTTTTATTACCTCCTCACTATTATAGGTTTAATGCCTTAGATGCTTTGTCTACAAAATAAATACTTTTATTAAGTAATAGTTAACAAATAACATACATGAATAAACATGTAATAAATAAAGCAGTAAATGGTGACGGCAGTCATGGTGATCAGTTTTTCTCCAATAATTTAAAATAGCTCAGCATCTCATTCATTTCTCTAGTGGTTTCCTACTGAAACCCAACAGGGCCACCTCTTGAGACATGACACAGTTTTTACACTATGCTAATACCTCCTGCATAATGCATATGTCTCTTACTTTTGTGTGCACATATTGAATTATTCTATTTAGATGCAGAGAAAGAATGAATGAATTGTCACTACTCCCTGGGTTCCTTTATACTGCAAATATTGAAATCTGCGGGGTAAGGTTGTACAAATCCAGTATGTTGCCCATCCATATGCCAAACCACCCCTCCTATCCATTCCCTCTGTGCTAACCCAATTTGGGATCTCAAGTTTCGGTTCCATAAACATGTATGACTTATACATGCTGTACCAGCCATTGCACGGATGCTGGATATTCAAAGACTATAAGTCACAGAGACTTGCCATTGAAGAGAGTACTGTCTGGTGGGAGAGGCAGACAGGCTGACAAATAATCACAACCACAAGTTCATAGAGAGGTATGCTCCAACTACACAAAGAAACAGACACATGAACACGTCAAAGCCTCATCGTCATCATTTTCAACATTTATCATCTTCACTAGTGTAGTAGTTTATACTGAGTTCCTTCCAGGGAGCTAGAATAATGATAGACAGTACTATCTCTCACCACACGGAGCGTTCCGTTTAGGAAGAGAAACCATTTTAAACACATTTAAATATATATGCATGTGTGTGTGTATGTCATATATCTGTGTTTGTATGAGCTGTGAGAAACAGGAGAAGCAGTGGGTGTTACAAGACAACAACAGGGAACACAAGTAGCTTTAGCTGTCGGGGAAGGCCTCTGTGGGGAGGTGATATTTAAGCTGACACCAGAAATACGAATAGAACTAGCCAGCTGAAAAGACAGGTGGTGGGAGAGTAAGAGAAAGCACGTTCCAGGCCCAGGAACTAAATTCCATATCCCTGCAGAAATCTGGCCCTGCTGAGCGTTAAGAGGTCTGCTAGTTCCATGCAGTGGGCTCCTGAGGCCCTTCACCACTGTTAGTGTGAGAGGGAGCCTCTGGCTTTGAGACGAGGGTGTGCTTTGCCCTGATCAAGAGCCAAAGTCATTCTTTTTCAGGGAAGGGAAGATGGTCTATATTGATCTCCGGACCTTTTCTGTGCAGAATTCTGTTGCATCTTTTCCACACTCAACTCCCAGACGCTCTGTGTCCTCCTGAGAGCCTCACTGCTCCCGCCAGCGGTGCAGCCCATCTCACCCTGTCACTTGTACTGGCCAGGTGGCAGCAGGCACTGGGAAATACAGACTGAAAACTCTCCTTGACCTCTCTTCTTCCTGAGCAGAATGGAGAAACATCCAGGTAGCAATTTTTATAGAAAGCGTGCCTCCAGATATTACCATTATAATTTTTCTCAGAATAAGAGGATAGATGAGGCTAACTGAGCTTGCTTCCTAGAGTATATTGGATGATGGTTGGTCGAGCCAGGTGGATCCCATTCAAGAGCCGGAGGAAACTTTCCACATTCGCGTGAAATTTGGAACCAAGTCGTCACCTGGAGACCAAATTCAACTCTTTAGTAGCAGAAAACAATGACCAACGGCACATCTGGAAGAAACGCACCTGCCAGATTCAACTCAATGGTAATCAACAAGAAAGGCAGAAGTGAAGGAGCAGTTCTTGATGAGGCAGTTGAGAGTTGAGAAGGAAACACACTTTCCTGCTGTACCAACCGCAACACGGTGACTACAGAGAACTCTACTGTTGCACATAACCAAGAAAACATACACTTTTATAAGGCTCAAGTCCCGTTTCTAACTGCACAAATGTGCGTGTATTATATGAATCCAGGGGGGCGGTTGGATCCCGCTACCAGCTCCCAGCAAGACTGCTGATGCCTGGCTTTTTTTCCTTTTGCCCTAATCTTGGCTGCCCAGTGCCCAACTCTGCAGAAGTGTCTCAGCTTCCGCACCGCAGTTCTCCATCCTCAACCCCAGGCTTCCGACGAAGTTGACCCACCGCGGGTATAAAACGGCCTGAGAGTCTCGGGAACCACCGGTCTGCGGAGCGCCGACCCGGGCTGCCCCTGCGCTCGCGGCTCCTGCTGGCATCTCTGCGACATGAGCCTGACAGCGGGCGCCCGCGCCCCCGGCCCGCGGCCCAGCCCCGGGCTGCTGCTGCTGCTGCTAGCCGTCGCTCTCGCCCAAGGTGAGAGCTGAATGAAGCAGGGCCTGGGGGAGGTCGGGGGCGGCGGGGAGAGAGCGCGGGAGCCCCCGGGGCTGGGGCCGAGTCTGTGCCCGTCTCGGTTCCCAGCTGTGACTGACCGAGCGCGGCTGGGGGTGCAGGCGCCGTGCCAGATGCTGCCCGGTGCGCTCTACCACCTGGACAATAATACTCTTTCTGAGGGATGTCTGGTTTGTGGATGAGGAAGTGAAGGTCAGACGCCACGCCACGAGAAGATCCCTAAGGTACCTCTGGCTATTCACAGAGTCGTCACTCCCCACTGTCCCCGACCCACCCGCAGTAGACTCTGAAGGTGGAGCTGGAGACCTGGGCTGCGTGTGTGTGAAGACCACCTCTGCGGTCCATCCCCGGCGCATCTCCAGCCTGGAGGTGATCGGGGCTGGACTCCACTGCCCCAGCCCCCAACTGATGTGAGTCCTTGCACCCGCTTCTTTCGTGCCCACCCTCTTCTCCTCTCCCCTTCCCTACCGCCCCTCTCCACCCGCCTGCCGCCAGCCTAATCCCAAATTCAAACCCAAGGACTGAAAGGCGCGCCTCTTCTTTCCCTGGCAGAGCTACGCTGAAGGACGGGAGGAAAATTTGCCTGGACCCGCAGAATTCTCTGTATAAGAAAATAATCAGGAAACTTTTGAAGACTTAGCTCTTAAATCTGTACTTTTGAAGAGTCGGCTGCCTAAATCTGTACTTTTGCTATATAAAGTGTTTCTTCTTCTTTTTTTTTTTTCGTTTTCAATCTAACTGTGGAAAAATCATCTGATGATTTTATTATCCTTGAAATTCTACATAAACAAAATAAATCAAGTTGTGGTATAGTCAATATTTATTAATAGAGGAAAGAAATAATGTTGACATATCACAATTTCATATAAAGAAAAATCTCCAGAATTTTAAGCAAAAATATATTTTGAAAGAAGGTTTGGTTCAATAAAGACTGGTTTTACTTGGTGTTGTTTGTTGGCTGATATATATTTGCATATTTCCATGATTATATTACTTAATAACTACTTATTTACATAATAATGTCATGATTAGCTTTGCCAATAAATATTAATTGCACTTAAGTTTTCTGGGCTGCTTTTTTAAAAAAAATTAATAAAGCAGACTCTGCTTTTATCCCCTTAAGATTTATACTTTATCCCAGTATAGAAAATTAATAAAAATGAAACTAGAATTCTCTACTACTTAGTGGAAATATACTGATACTTTCCAGAGCATTACATTAAAATATTGTACTCTTTATTGATCCTTTGATAATGCTGACATTTAACAAAAATGAAATGGTAAAAACAGTTCCTGTACTCATGTTACTGCCTGTAATAAATCCCACATTTGGCAAACTTACAGAATTGGTTCTTATTACATTCCATTTATATACCATGAGTTTTGCTCTAAGCATGAAAATGTGCTTAATAGGCTTTTTCCTCAGTATTCTCAGGTTCAGTAAAACCTTATTTGCAGTTTACCACTGTTCCATGAATCTCTTAACATTGGAGATATTGAGATTGTGTGTTAAACAGCTGTGGAAATTAGGAGAGATACAGGTTGTATTTTCATTTATGCTTTAAGAAGACACTACTATACTTTGGGAAGAAAGGATGGTATTGAAAATTGGATGTGTTAGTTACTTTGCTTCTGTAACAAAGTACCACAAACTCAATGGCTTTAACAACACAAATTTATTATCTCACAGTTCTAGACATCACAAGTCCAAAACGGGGCTTACAGGCTAATGTCAAGATGTCCTCAGAGCTGCATTCCTTCTGGAGGTTCTAGGGGAGAATCTATGTCCTGTCTTTCTCAGCTTCTAGAGGTCACCTGCATTCGTCAGCTCCTGGTCCCTTCCTCTATCTTCAAACTACATCACTCCAACCTTTAATTTTGTTGTCACCTCTGACCCTTCTTCTTATACCCTGCCTGCCTCTTAAAAGGGACCTGTGATTATGCTGTGCCCATTTGGATAATTCCATTATACCCACTCGGATAATCTAAAATAATCTTCCCGTCTCAAGATCCTGTCACATCTGTGAAATCTTTTTTGCCATATAAGGTAACATTTTCACAAGGTTCTAGAGGTTCGGATATGGAAATCTTTATTCAGCCTTCCATAGTGGGCAAGAAGGCAGAATCTAGTTGAGGCAGGAGAAAGCTACAGACCTTTACCCATGAGCCAAAGTCATTTCAACCTAAGGTGGCAATGTTTGTGTACAGGGAGGATTAGACTGCTAAGAGAAAATGGAGAATGTCCATTTCAGCCTCCTTGGGGTGGGAGAAAGGGAGGAAGCTTTGAGATAACAAACTACTTAAATAGACGCTATTTATAGAGGCTTATGAAGTGCCAGAGTATCATCTAAATTTTCACAACCACTTTGCACGTCAAGTAATATTATTCCCATCGTAGAGTTGCGGTAACAGTCTCAGAAAGGTTAAGGCATCTCCCAAGACCAGTTTGCTAGAAGCTGAGCAGATCAGTCTGACTTTCAACTCCCCGCTCTTGCTTTCATGCTGTGCTGCCTTTCACACAAGCTAGTGGCATGTTAGCTAGTTTTTCAGAGAGGAACTGACCAAAAAACCAGTTCTTAGAGGTGGTGTATGAATTTGCCAGGGGCAAAGGGAAGAATGAAACTGCCACAAGATGACAAAGTAGAAAGACACAAGATCATTAAGTCCTCAGGATATTTATCATTCTGCAGAACTAGAATGTCTATGGGGATGGATCTCCCAACTAGTTTTCACCCGTTTGGTGTTTTTCACTTTCGATCCACCTTGCGCACCTTCACCCAAATTATCTTCAAGGTCCAAAGATCTTAGCATGGCACACAAGGATGTGCTATACTCACTTCCCCTTTGTGCCTTAGTTTCTTCATCCGTGAAATGTGGATGAGTGTCTACTTCATAGATTATTGTGTAGACTAAGTAGATGATGAGATGATGTATGTGAAACACTTGGCATAGTTCCTCAAACAAAGTCTGTGCTTAAAAATTAGCAATGATTAATTGTTACTATTGCTTTCTTTTCTTTTTTCTTTTTTTGCTTTCAATATTGTTCTTAACACACAATTCCAGTCAGTTTGGAGTGTTGAGTAAGGCATTTAACAGAGTGATTCTTGGTGATAAGTAGCAAAAAAAAAAAAAAAAAGTTGCAATAGCAATAAAAGTTTCTCAAACCAAATGAACTTTGGGAAAGAATACATTGAAATTGGCTGTGAATGGCACAATACTTTTTTGCCTATTTTCCTTTTACTGCCTGCATCAAACAACATACTTAGTTGGATTCAATAACTCCTAAGTATGACTCAAAGGGCCAAAGGACCAAAACAAATTGTGCAAAGTCAACTAATGCTGGTGCCTTGTAATTTCTCCCTTCAGAATTACCTTGGCTAACCAGCCGGAGAATGCTTTCAAGTGGTCGCTTTTATCAGCAATGGCACTGGGAGAGGACTCTCCTACCAGGAAAAGTCTAAATTAGAGAACAATTTACTGTAGCTGCCTGCTGTTCAAACATACATGGAGTGATAAAGATTGAATGCACTTGAACTTGAACTATTTTTTCTTTCTTTTTCTTCTTCTTTTTTTTTTGGCTGGAAGTAGTCAGCAGAAAATGTCCCCAACCAAGTGCTTACTGCACAGTCACAGGCCCTATCAACAAACAAAACCACCAAAGGGTATTTTGCTCTGGGACATTCTTCGGCATTTTTCTAATTTTTGCTTTTTTTTTTCCCCCCCTTTTAAGGTCTTTGTGGTAAAAACAGTTTCCTCTTCAAAGCATAGAGTATTGAGGTCTTAGTTGGTTATAAAGATATATTCATATTTTTTTCTCATTATAAAAACAATGAATACATGTTCACTACAGATAACTTAGAAATACAAAGGACATAAGGAGGAAACTTAAAAAAAAAACAGTAATTTCACTACTCAAAATGTTCTTTTCATTTTTTAAAATATTAGTCATTTGATGTAGTTATGAGATGAACTGCTGATTTTCGATAAAATACCATTGTACACAATCATAAAAGAAACACAGTAATTACTTCATTGCCTTGAAACTAGTTAGGGAGTATTCTTGTTCCAATTTTGGTTAATAAAATAAGTTTTTACTTGGCCAGAGAAATAATATCAAACCCATGTGACCTGGCATCTATTTATAGATTTATAGGTACTGTGTATGTATGTATTCACTGTGTGTGTATGTATGCATGTATAGACACACAGGCCTAAAACGAGTTTAAAATACAATGCTTATACTTGCTTTGTAAAGTGTTGTGTTTTGATATTTTACTTTCTATACTTGTTACAGAACTTAGGTTTGGCTTCTTGCTGCTCAAAAGCCAATATTTGAGAGGCAAGTGTTGGTTGGAAAAGGAAAGGTTGCTTTATTCAGGAGGGTTGCAACCTGGTGAGAAGGTGGACCTCATGTCCCAAAACCAACTCTGAAGATTCTGCTTGACCATGAAAGGTTTTAAAGGGAGAAAGAATCATTTGGTGAAGGGGGTCAAAGTCTTCATTATCTTTCACTGTGTGCAGACTTTCTTTTGATTGGTTGGTGGTGAGGTAGCAGGGCGGTGTTCCAAGAATCTTGTGCTCAGTCTGAAGTTACCATCCTCCACCTAGGTGAGGGCCTTAGTTCCTGCAGAAGAACTCAAAGGTATTTTGTTACGTATATTCCTTGAGGAGGAACCAGAGCCCTGACCCATGACTGGACTATTGTTTCTTGACTGCTCCTCCTTTGTTTCTGCATCCCCTCCCTTTCCTGATAAACAGCTCTTTGAATCTGTCCTTTGGAGCTCAGGAAAGGTCTAGGAGGCTGAATGAAGCCTATTTCCTACCAACAAGAATCGAGGGCATGGATGGGACTTCCCTGGTGGTCTAGTGGTAAAGAATCCACCTTCCAATGCAGGGGATGTGGGTTTGATTCCTGGTCAGGGAACTAAGATCCCACATGCTGCAGGGCAACTAAGCCCACGTGCCACCACTACTGACCTGCATCGCTCAATGAGAGAGCCTGAGTGCCGCAAACCATAAAGTTCATGCACCCTGGAACCCGTGTGCCACAACTAGAGAGAGGAAACCCACACGCCACAACTAGAGAGAAGCCCGCGCACCGCAACAAAAGATCCCGCATGCCACAACTAAGACCCGATTCAGCCAAAAGATAAAAAATAAATAAATATTAAAAAAAAAAAAGAATCGAGGGCATGGAAAGGATTTGTACCTGGGACCCCCCACCCACCACAGGGTGCTGCTCTGTTTCATACTAGCCTATCCTATTTATCCACTTAAAAATAAATGTTGGCCACAAGCCTATAATAAAGTGATTTCATAACCCAGTGATGGATCATAACTTGTAGTTTAAAAACATTGTCTAGTTCTTTGATTAAAGAGTCAAGTTTTAACATTTCATGTTGGAGTCCACACTCTAATTAGTGCTCTCAAGATGCTTGGCTAGTTAGTAGGGGCAGAAAGCTCAGGAACAGCAGGACAGTTAAATCTCCTTACCTCAGTCTCCAGGCCTGACTCAGGGATGGAGTCTTTGGGAATGTCATAAGGAGCAGCTTTTGAGGGGAAGACGTAACACCAAGTAGAACATTATCTGTATTGTTGAGATTCTATGTCCTTTACAGCTGGGTGCCCCTACTTAAATTCACTGCCCATTCTGCTTCAGCTATGTGCACCTTAATTTGGGGTCTAATGCAAACTGGACTGAGGGCCAAAAGTACATTGATTTCTAGGACACCTTGGGAAAGAAGCAAAGACATTCGATGAATTTAATAGTGGTTTTATAATTATTTCTTCTTCCTCTATGGTTCTTTCTTCCTTATCCCTGTAGTTGCTGGCTTTAGCCCAACAAGCTTCTGAATAAGACAGTCTGGGTTACATCTTTTGACTCTGTGTGACCCCGAGTTTCCTCAGTTTTCTCATCTGCCAAACAAGGGCAGTAATGCTCACCCCACAGGACTCTGGAAAGGAGTAAATCTCACTTATAATAGGACCCAGCATGGGCCTGACTCAAACTTGGAACCTAGTAAGGAAAAGTTACTTTTCTTTGCAGTTTTACCCCCAGAGCACATATCACTTCCAAACAGCAGTGGCCACAATCCTTGAGCTAACAAGCAACCCATTAAGAACGTGGCCAACAATCTATAACTTCCCCCGAACAGAACCACAACTCAACATGTGAGCGCAGATAACTAGTTAAGAAAAAAAGTTTAACGTGATAAGACACAAGCTGTATTCTCCCTTCATGGTTAACAACTAAAAGAAAATCAAATAACAAAACCACAATGTTTATCAACCAGCATATCTATAAGATGATAAAATCCACAGGACATATGGTGATTGGAAGCCTGGCTTAACTGTGTATCTAAAACAAGGAAAAGAAATAAACTTTGGGTATAACCTTGTCAAATATTTATTTCTTTGTTTAGGCAAACACAACATGGGGATTATGCTATTAGTAGCCTGTGTTGTGGTGTGGGTTAGTAAAACTTGAAAGCAGGGCAGTCAGTGAGCAGTGTTGGAACAAGCAGCTCTTATTTATGAGCTGTGTTGGAGAAAGAGTCTTCTTTTTGTGGTAATTCTAGGGATGATGATAGATCTCCTGGAAAAAAAGGAGTAAAGCAACTTATACACACCTCCATTAGAATAACAATTAGACTGCACTCTGATTATTTGTTTATCTGTTTTCCTTCTTTAGATCAGGGAATAAGGGTCATGCTTATTAACTTCTCTTCATTCCCGCTTCCATAAAAATGCCTGACGGAGTAGGCGTTAAATAAATGTTTGTCAGATATTAACTACATGAAACAATAACGCAGCTAGTATTAAGATGTAATACTGCAGCTGGGTGCTGGATAAGGCACCTTGCAAACAGAAAATTGGTTGAACATTAAAGAGTCTCTTCCCAACTTTGTTAAGCTCAGAGATTTCACCAAACTATCCACAGACATTGTAACACACTCATGCATTTGCCCAATAAATGATTTATATGATTTTTTTTTGTTGTTGTTAGAGTCACATTAGTAACTGTTAGGGAATCTGTTTAGAGTTACCCTCATCTGTCCATCTACACCCTTCAATCACACACAGATGCTATAATATGTGCTCATTAAACATTTGGTTGTAGATATTCACATTCAGTGCATAATATACACATATGTAAAATACACACAACAAAGCCATACTTTCTCTACCTCCACCATAATTTCCACCATACCTAATTGGTGGGAATTTCTTTAATGCTGTCAACCACTTCGAAAATGTCAGTCAATGAACTAGCTCAGTCATACACTAGCAGAGCCCCTCCTTTGAAATAAGTATCATTCAGAATCCTCTGCCTCCAAGATTATCTGAGTGTATGGACAGAGCCCAGGAGGTAAAAATAAAAACAAAAATATTTCTGACTAAAAAATTGGGAAATAATGAACATTGGAAAATACTGTGGACATTATGCTCAATATCAAGTTTTTATGATGATTCATAATTTTCCAAGTTGAAATCTGTATCTTTTTGCTATGCATGCTATTTTCTTTTGCGGTTTATACATTCATCTCTCGACTTCCTAAATTTTGTTTCCATAATACCATAATGTCATAATGATGTTTTCATCTCCAAAACAAATTCCTTAAAAACCAGTAGTGGCCTGAAATCATTTATTCACGTATTATTTCAACAAACATTTGTTGAATCCTTAGTATGAGTTTGAACCTGACTCACATTGAAGATGGGGATGGAAAGAGAAATAAGATATGATAGCTTCTTTGCAGAGCACATAATCCAGCATGGGAGCACGTAAACCACAATGTGATCTGTATCCAAGGGCCAGGGTAAACACTTAGATGAGTTATGAGATTTCTAATGGAGGTGACATTTGAAATGGCTCCTGAGTGACAAGGGAACCTCTGGAGTCTGAGCCATGCCTATCCTCCTGCTCTCTATACATCCGTGCCTTGTTGTTAAACCCCAGGTTAAAAAAAAAAAAAATGAACTGCTTATTTTTGTTCTCAGGTCATACTGCACTGCTTTCAGCTTCCATGCCTTTGCTCACTTGGTCCTCTTTGTCGGGAATAGGTACCCTACCCACTCTCCTTAGGTAGTACCCTCCTCTAGCAAGTTTTCTCTGACAGCTCCCACCCTTCCAAGAAAGGGAGTCAGATGCCCACCCTCCTCTGAGTGCCTATAAAGCTCAGTACATTGCTGAGTATCATGGACCTCCAGACAACTTCATATCTTTCCATTATACTTCCATAGGCTGTGTTTGGTAGTGGCAGGGTCTGGTTTTTTTTTTTTTCCTCTTTGTAAACTAATTTAGAACCTAATTTAGTTCCTAGCTTATGAGTGATAGATAAATGTTGAAGAGATAAATGAATACACAGATTAAATAGAATAAATACAGTTACTTGTGTTGGAAAGTTATCTGTAGCAGGTAACTTTGTGAAAGATGTGTGAAAGATGTGAAAGATGGATGGTATTAAGCCAGACTATTTCACTGGCAAGAGAAATAAATCTAATTTAAATTTAAAGAAAAAGATTTATTTGGCGGAAATTATCCCTATGTGTGGGACTGGGTAACTGGGAAGAGTAAAATAGGAAAAGAGGGTGTGGCAGGGGTTCAATCCTGTTAGGTATCCTTTGAGAAGTCATGTAGAATATCTGCCTAAAACATGAAACAGGGGGGAATACTTATTGCCTGCTGTTCCCTATTTGGCAAGCGACTTTACACTGCAGTGACAAGGAGACTTTGGTGCAGAAAGCAGAGCTGAGGTGAGGCGGTGTAAGTTCACATGTGCTTGGCTGATGGCTGCAGCAACGACAGCGGGCCTACAAGATGTGAGCATCCTGGATTTTACTAATTGCCAATTCCAAAAGATTCATACCGACTGCAGGGAAAATGGAGTTTCACGACCAAAGCTTCCATTTGAAAGCTTATTCCATTTCATTAACCGTCATTGCTTGTGTGAGTTTCAAGATTGTGCACAAAAAACTGGTCTTCAACTTTTGCAAAAGTAATTGGCTTAAAGAAGCACTTGTTCAAACAGGAACATGAATTTGTTATTTGTACTAGACTAAGCATTCCTTTGTGTATAAATATTTCTGCACTGTGGTTGATGAGGATCTCATGAACTCAAATGGCATATGAAGGAGAAAAAATAACAATGAAAAAAGAAATCTTTCCTTTTTTACTTCATTTCCAAAAACAAATGATTTTGATTGTCATCTTCAGAAGTCAAATTCTACATGATCTACAGATGTTGGCTACCCCTTGACATGCTTCATTTTTTTTTTTTTTTTTGGTAGCTCCAGTAGATAAACTGGTGAATACTTTCATTTATGTCAGTTTGAGGTTGCGTCTGGAGACGATTACAGCAAACACTTTCTGTTTTTCATCAGTTACAAGAAATAGATGAGAGATTTGCACAGCATGATTAACGCTGAAGACAAACTATTTAAGCCTATGAAACATGATGATGTGTCCAAAATGGGGCAGCAGATATTTTGGATTTTCATATTTAAACAAATATGAACTCAACAAAAACTTAATTCCCTTTCTAGGAAGCTACCAGGTAAAGCATGCATGTCCACTGATTTCACTGTAGTGGTATTCTACTTGATTTAGAAAGAGAAGTTTTTAAAAAACTTCTGTGTACCCTTCATTCAGTTTCCCCTATTGTACTATTTTACATTACATGGTACATTGGCCAAAGCTAAGAAACCAATATCGGCACATTACTACTAATGAAACTCCAGACTTTATTTGAATTTCACCAGTTTTCCCACTTACTATCCTCTTTCTGTTCCAGGATTCAACCCAGGTACCACACTGCACTTAGTTGTCGTGTCTCTGTACTTTCCTCTGGACTGTGACAGTTTCTTAGTCTTTCCCCAGTTTCATGATCTTGACGTTTTCAGAGAATGCTGGTCAGCTATTTAATAGTCCCCAATTTAGGTTTGAAAAATGTTTTTCTTCTAGTTGAACTGGGGTTATGAACTTTTGGAAAGAATACCTAAGAGGTGAAGTGACCTTCTCATCACATCATATCAAGGGTACATGATATCAACCTGACATCACATTGATGATATTAACCTTCATCATCATCATTTGGATAAGGGAATGTTTGCCAGATTTCTCTATGGTAAAGTTACTATTTATTCAGAATTGGACACTTTAAGAAAATATAACAGGCTATATCAATGCCACAGGGGAGAGTTATGCTGTTAGTGAAACCAAACTATGGAGGTATATGACCATTGTCTGTGTTTGCATTTTAAAATAAAAAAAATTTGAAACATTCAGCTAGTGGAATTATAAACAGATTTTTAAAAATCACTCCTCTCTGGAAATTTTTAACCGTATATCATAGAGCATTTTTATCATAGCACAATGGTTATAAGCCATTCTGTCTGGGTTAGAGTTCCAAGGTTCAATACCTTAGGGAAGTTCCTTAACCTCTCTGCACCTCAGTTTCCTTATTTGTAACCTTAAAGTACCACAAAGATAATAATAAATACTATCACAGAGATGTTTGGAAGATTGAACGAGTCAATATAACTCATCGTATAACTCTTAGAAGAGAGCCTGGAATTTAGCACAAAATGATTGTGCTGCATCCCGGAGTGGGTACAGAGCTTTAGTAACTTGCCAGTGGTATGTGGCAACTAAATAAAGGAAGCAGCCTCTTTCGTATTTACTCAGAGCCCTGTGTGCTCTTCTAATTGGTCAGCTACCATGTTTGTTGAAGAAAAAAGCAAATTTTCAGTGACTTGTTAAAGTTTGTTCCATAGACAAAAGTTAAGAGAGATTAGAGGAAAAAATAATCTCTTCATGCCTTTCTAACTTTTATAAACTTTAGAAACTGAGTCTGCATTATTTATGATTAGAAAACAACATATCTTAGAACTTTTAAAGACTAACTTTTGTATATCTGGGCCAGTTTCCCATGAAATCCAAAAAAACAATTTATAACAAGGGGAGAGATCACACAAACTGTCAATTATTCCTGAGCTTGTCACCATATTTTATAGCCTTTAGATTATTTTTCATTTCCTACTGCTTAATACAAATGTTAATGTCCCTTTAATTTCCCCGGTGTTTCTCACAGTATCATCCTGAAAAACACTAGAGTATTTTTAAAGACAGTCGTTCATTTTAAAAACCTTTTCCAATAAATAAGGTGGGGAGTCTTTAATTCAAACTCTTTTCTAACAGCTGAGGTGATTGCAAGTAAGACTACAAAATAAATCAATGATAGGTCTCAAAAGTAAAAACAACAACAACAAAAAACCCAAAACCCAACGTAAGTGCATCTCCTAGTAGAGTGTAGCTGTGCCTTCCTTTCAGAAAGCCTGATTCAGAAATTTTTTAAATATAAAGAGAAAAATTGGGGAGTGAACATTTCCATTAACTTTTTTTTTTTTTTTTTTTTTTTGGTTTCTTGGATATAGAAGGATTCACAACAGGTAGAGTTTCTGCTTAGGCGCTGTTGGAAAAAGCTATGTCTATTTTATTCATTTAATAAACATTTATAAGGCATTTAATCCTTGCCGGCTCTCACACACGTTGACTCATTTCTCATAACCACCCTGGGGTAGGCAAAGAAACATTTAACAATGTGCAGGTAATAGGTGGCAACTAAATGCAAGCGGCTTCACTGCAGGCCGGGTGTCTGGCTTCGGGATCCAAGCTCTCACTCACTGAGCTGAGCTGCCTAGAGCCCGGGCCCTAGACACCCATCCCCGGGCCAGAGGCCATTTCTTTCTCCTCTTCCCACTCTCATCATACTCCATGTCTCCAAGAAGTCTGAATCCAATCCTCTAGATTTAATGTTGAGTCAATGCAAGAGCTCTAAAACTTCTGATGAAAAAATAGTAAAGACATCAGGTGAAGAGACTGAAATTCCTGGTCAGACAAGAGAGGCATGTCACTGTGTCAAGAAAAAGGAAGACCAACACTGAAGGTCCTCCTTCAGTGAATGGAACGGTGTTTTATGTGTGATTCGACGTTTCATGTTTCATCCGCGCACATCCAGAGTAAGCGTGCTATGCGGCAGGTACCCACTCCCTGGTGTCCATGTGCTATTTTGTCCAAGGACAGAACTAGAAGAGGTGACCCCGACTAGCCCGCCCGCAGCTTCAGCGTGACCACCAGTTCCATATTCTTAGATCAACTCAATCCTCCATACGTGGAAAAGGAGATCTGCAGGGAATTTTGGAATTCCAACATTGCTGAGAGAAGGAATTTGAGCAGGACACAAAAAACTAGGTCGTGTTACAGCCCTCAGCTTTCACTGAAATTAACCCCGGATTCAACTTTTGACACTGATCCCAGTTCCCACCAAATGGAAAACATAACCAGGATATTCTAAGTGTGATTTGAGAATATATAACATGAGGAATAAGCTGAACATTCTTCTCTGGATTCCGAGATGTCGGCTGTATTTTTGATAGAGAGCATTCAGTCCACAGGTATGAAATAAGCAAAATCGAAATGTAGAGAGACAGAATATATAGAATTAGAGGATAGACAGCTAAGCAAAATCTACCCGCTTACTCCTCTTTAATTCTCCCAGGTCTGATAACTAAAGAAACAGAAGTCTCCCTAAAACTGTCTCTCCACCCCTGTGAGGGTCTCCCGAATCCGCCCCCAGCGCTTTCCCCGCTCTCCGCCCGGAGACCAGGGGATGGCGAGGCGCCCACAGCCGCCCTCGCAGGCGGTAGCCCCGGCGTGGCGGCGACTCACTCCCCTTGCGGGGATTTCGGCGCAGAGACGACACCCCACCCCCTCCCCGAAGGCGCGGATTACGCGGGAGGCCCGCGGGGCCGCGCCCTCCTTCCGGACCGGGAACTACACGTGCGTCGGGGAATTTCCCTGGTCCTGGGCTGCCGGCTCCTGTCCGATCGGGATAAAAGGGCTTCGCCCGGCTCGGGGAGCCACAGAGCCCGCTCCGCCAGCCCTCCAGCGCGCCTTCCCGCCGCACGCAGCGACCCTCCGAGCTGAACCCCATGGCCCGCGCCGCGACCCCCGCCACTGCCCGGCTCCTCCGCGCCGCGCTGCTGTTCCTGCTCCTGGTGGCCGCCGGCCGGCGCGCAGCAGGTGCGACCCGGCGCCCGGCATCCCCAGGGCGGGACGGGGGGCGGGTGGGTGCCCATCCCGGGACAGCCCCCTAACCGAGTCTCTCCTCCCCGCAGGGGCGCCTGTGGTCACCGAACTGCGCTGCCGGTGCCTGCAGACCTTGCAGGGGATTCACTTCAAGAACATCCAGAGCGTGCAGGTGACGCCCCCGGGACCCCACTGCGGCCAAACGGAAGTCGTGTAAGTGCCGCCGCTGTTGCTGTCACCCCCGCCGTCCCGACGCTCCCACCCCGACCCCCCGCCCGACCTCACGTGGATTCTCCCTTGTCTCTGCAGAGCCACTCTCAAGACTGGTCAGGAAGTTTGTCTCAACCCTGAAGCTCCCATGGTTAAAAAAATCATCAATAAGATGCTAAACAAGTAAGTTACGGTTTTTATTCACACGTGTGACTAGACTCAGGCATCTGCCTCCTGAAAATTATATCAGAGAAACCCAGGATTTAGCTGAGGGACTGAAAAACCATTATTCCACAATTAAATTTGCCATTAAGATCATTAATCTGCTCTGTTGCCAGAAGGATATTTTCAGTGCCTTCCATCCTGGCCCCTGACTCCCCATTCAAATGAATGTGGGTTAAGCTGCTTTCATTAACATGGACAGTTATGCTAAAAAGCTTTCCACCTGTTTAAAAAACACAGGCATTTTTTTCTCCCAGTTCTTTCTGGACCTCACACCTGAAAAGCAGAACCCTGGTTTTCTGCAACATAGGCACTAAAGCTTAGTGGCGAAGAGCTGGGACTTTGCAGTGACACAGTACTGGGTACAAATCTGGGTTCCAGCACCTATTAGCCATGTGACTCAAGGACAATTATTTGGTTTATCTAAGACTTAGTAAAACAGGGAAAACAATAGTAGCTACCAAATCGGTTTGCTCTGTGGCTTAAGTTAGGCCCAGTGGGACAGGTAGAGAGAGTAATCCTGGCCTTTGTCGCCCGTATAGCCAATAATACAGAGGGGAGCACAGGCCCCACCCTCATTCCTAAATAAGAGTCTCCGAGAGCCTAGAGGCCTCTGCCACACAGCATAGTGGGTTACAGGCAGTAGTCACTTGGTGCCAGGCTGGAAAGACTGGACTCAGAAATCTCTGGAAACCAAGGAGCAGGACAGGAGAAGAGTGCTGTGCAGTCGGCTTTCTGGAGCAGCTAGTAAGGAAGACCTTTTCTCCTTACAGGGACAGCTCCAGCTGACCAGGGGGAAGGAAGAAGCTCCTCGATGGCTGTTCCTGAAGTAGGCCCTGCCCTTACAGGGATCAAAGAGGAAAAAGAGGAATCGCCAGCTCCTGCGGCCACCTGGATCGGGCTTAATATGTTTCAACATCTCTTAGGAGGGTTCTCCCACTTATTTATTTACTTTTTATTTATTTATGTGTTGCTTGGTTTTCAAAGACTCTGTTAATATTTACATGTAACATAATTAAGGATGTGATTGACTCTACTCGCACACTGTATCATTAATTTTATTATTTATTTTATGAAAAAAACCCAAGTTAATTTAGTCCTGATTCTTATCTAGTTTGAAGTAGAAGGGTTGCAAATATTCTCCAGTCATTAAACTAATATTTCTGAGGAGCCCACAGCATGCCAGCCCCTGTGACAGAGACTGGGGCATCCAAACAGATAGTGAGGTCATTGTCAGCATGGGGGGGATGTATGTGTACATCTAGTTTTGTAAATGTTTAAAAGAATGTTCGTTATTATTTATTGAAATGATTTCAAAATATGTGGTCAGCATTTCTCATGTTGCCGCTTTAAGAACTACAATGTTCTAAATATCCTTTGGACATTTGATGTCTTTCTTGTAAGGCATAATGCCTTGTTAGTGTTAATTATGCAGTGCTTTTCTATATCTTACAAAAGAGAAGTTTAAATATTAATTGATTTACAAGGAACATGAAAATAAAGCATTTCAAACTAAACAAGTCTTGTTTCATTTTTTTGAGGAAAAAAGGTCTGTCTTTACTAGATAATCTGATGATTTACATCAGTGTTTCTCAACTTCTTTTTCTCCTCCTGGGCATTCATTTGCTACGCAGACAAATCAAACTATAAGTTATACTTAATTTCATCTGGTGATAGCTGTCACTCCCCTTGGCTCTCACCTACTCAAGAATGTACTTTTCCAAACTGTGCACCGGCCCCTCCCCATCCTGTGAGAGTCACTATGGTAATATATTGCTGTTTTTTATAAGGAGCTCCTTGCTACCTTGTTACTCAAGTCTACCTCTTTAAAAAATTCTTTCATTATTTTTTTTTTGGCTTTTCAGCTTTTTTTTAACATCTTTCTTGGAGTATAATTGCTTTACATTGTTGTGTTAGTTTCTGCTATATAACAAAGTGAATCAGCTATACGTATACATATATCCCCATATCCCCTCCCTCTTGCATCTCCCTCCCACCTTCCCTATCCCACCCCTCTAGGTGGTGACAGAGCACCGAGCTGATCTCCCTGTGTTATGCAGCTGCTTTCCACTAGCTATCTATTTTACATTTGCATTTGGTAGTGTATATATGTCAATGCCACTCTCACTTCGTCCCAGCTTACCATTCCCCCTCCCCGTCCATTCTCTACAGCGGCATCTTTATTCCTGTCCTGCTCCTAGGTTCTTCAGAACCTTTTGTTTTGTTTTTTTTTTAGATTCCATATATATGTGTTAGCATACGGTATTTGTTTTTCTCTCTCTGACTTACTTCACTCTGTATGACAGACTCTAGGTCCATCCACCTCACTACAAATAACTCAATTTCATTTCATTTTATGGCTGAGTAATATTCCATTGTATATATGTGCCATATCTTCTTTATCCATTCATCTGTCGATGGACACTCAGGTTGCTTCCATGTCCTGGCTATTGTAAATAGAGCTGCAATGAACATTGTGGTACATGACTCTTTTTGAATTATGGTTTTCTCAGGGTATATGCCCAGTAGTGGGATTGCTGGGTCCTATGGTAGTTCTATTTTTAGATTTTGGAGGACCCTCCATACTGTTCTCCATAGTGGCTGTATCAATTTACATTCCCACCAACAGTGCAATAGGGTTCCCTTTTCTCCACACCCTCTCCAGCATTTATTGTTTGTAGATTTTTTGATGATGGCCATTCTGACTGGTGTGAGGTGATACCGCGTTGTAGTTTTGATTTGCATTTCTCTAATGATTAGTGATGTTGAGCATCCTTTCATGTGTTTGTTGGCAATCTGTATATCTTCTTTGGAGAAATGTCTATTTAGGTCTTCTGCCCATTTTTGGATTGGGTTTCTTGTTTTTCTGATATTGAGCTGCATGAGCTGCTGGTAAATTTTGGAGATGAATCCTTTGTCAGTTGCTTCATTTGCAAATATTTTCTCCCATTCTGAGGGTTGTCTTTTCGTCTTGTTTATGGTTTCCTTTGCTGTGCAAAAGCTTTTAAGTTTCATTAGGTCCCATTTGTTTATTTTTGTTTTTATTTCCAGTTCTCTAGGAGGTGGGTCAAAAAGGATCTTGCTGTGATGTATGTCATAGAGTGTTCTGCCTATGTTTTCCTCTAAGAGTTTTATAGTGTCTGGCCTTCCATTTAGGTCTTTAATCCATTTTGAGTTTATTTTTGTGTATGGTGTTAGGGAGTGTTCTAATTTCATTCTTTTACATGTAGCTGTCCAGTTTTCCCAGCACCACTTATTGAAGAGGCTGTCTTTTCTCCATTGTATATTCTTGCCTCCTTTGTCAAAGATAAGGTGACTATATGTGTGTGGGTTTATCTCTGGGCTTTCTATCCTGTTCCATTGATCTATATTTCTGGTTTTGTGCCAGTACCATATTGTCTTGATTACTGTAGCTTTGTAGTATAGTCTGAAGTCAGGGAGCCTGATTAACATTTTCATTCTTGTAGCTATCTTAACAAGAACTCTCATTTCATTGCTTTTGCTAAAGAATTTTTCAAAGAATTGTTAACATTTTAATGAAACTGATGGTGAAATGGTGATAAAGAGGAGTTTTTCTTCAAAACTCAAATAATTTGTGTCATCAATAGAAAAAGTGAGTGGCTGATTAGTTAATCCATAAAAAGGTCTAATTGATATTTCAGTTCAGTTTTGTAACCTTCATTTATAAGTATCTACAAGTGAGTTTAAGTTTATCCCAACCCTTTATGCCAGTTTATCAAATACAGTAGAATGGTTTTAAGCTTTGAATGTGTTAGTTCCCACCCTTCCTGGTGCAATTTTAGGGAACTTGATGTATTGTTTAGCCTGAGAAAGCCCCCTAGAATTTGATCTTCAACATTGTCCCAGGATAACTGCAGTACACCAAGTTTCCAAGACAGAAACAAAGTTGTTACGTCACGTGAAGAAAGATCCCTTTATGTGTTGCTTGGTTTTCAAAGACTCTATGTTAATATTTACATGTAACATAATTAAGGATGTGATTGAATCTACTTGCACATCATATCATTAATTTTATTATTTATTTTATGGAAAAAACCCAAGTTAATTTAGTCCTGATTCTTATTTAAAAGAAACCACACTCCAAACCTGAAAAGGAACAATGTTTGTGGATGTGTGGGGTGTGTGTTATCTCTGATTCAGGACTCATTCAGGAAATCCTAAGCCCTAGGTAAAGGCCTTCAGCAGAGGCAACAAGGTGAGGCTGGCATCCTGAATACTTGAGATCAAGTTCAGGCTTGCTCCAAGTAGCTGGGTAAATAAGGGCTCTAAGTAGCAAAAAACAACCTCTGTGTGCTTTATTTCACAGTTAAAAAAGTTAAAAATGATAATCTCTTCATAATTCCAATGTATTGCTTATGATCGAGATGAGAAGGAAGAAACTTTGTGAATTACAGAGTAAATAAATGTAAACTATCTAGATGCTCCATAAATGCTAGCATTCACTCACTAACCCCAAGTCAGAGGACGTGGGAAAATGTTTACAAGTGGAACCCAAAGGGTTCAGTTAAGACCTCACACTTAAGACCAGTCCTTACCCTCAAACACGGAGTTTGCTATACTGGCCACTTAGCTCTTGTCAATACAGAACATGCAGCTTAAAAAGGAGAAAGATGTTTCTATTCACATGGTGATTAAAGGCAAATGTTTCAAAGAATCAGATTTACTTTGGAGTAAATTACAGCTCTATCAGTTGTGGACTGAGTGATCTTGGGCAAGTTCCTTGACCTAACTTTATTTTCCCTTCTATACAGTAAAGGTAATAGCAGAATACCCTTTATGAAGTTGTGCAGGGATTTAAAGGTTATCAGTGGCTCCAGGAATCTGCCATTGGTCCTCAGGCCAACTCCATGGGTGTTGTCTCAGTCTCAGTCCTGGACCAGGTGGATATGTAGTGTAGTTTTCACACCAAATTTCCCTGAGACTTTCCTTGTACAAGGCAGTTCCCGTTGGACATGTTATGGCAGGAAATGAAAAGGCATGTGAAGTAGTGGTCATAGGATGAAGTAAGTAGGAAAAGAATATTATGTGTCACATCACAACTTTGAGAGATCATCAGTGGGAAACAGCAATGGCAACAGTGACTGAGATTTCCTGAGCAATGTTACTAAATGAGCTAGAGCTGGAGAGGAGAAAATATGGCTTACCCCATTTTGTCATTGTGAGTCCTTCTTTGTGAGTCATATTGAGATGTCCTCTTGGGATTTCCAGAAGTAACTGGAGAAACACTGGGAGATGGCAGAGGTGGCAGACCTGCAATAGCACAATGGGGGCAATCCAGAATCACAGATGCTGCTATTTCTCCTTTCTCTGTCTACTCATACCAATAACAAGGGGGAGGGGCTCATCCTGTCTTCACTGTTGGTGCCCCACTCATATCCCCTGTGCTTACTGATGAGTTCCGAAGTTGCAGTGGGCAACATCTATATATGCTAGTGGCTTCTCAACTCAGGCTCCTCTCTCCTGCTTCTTTTCCCGCGAGCTTTCTCCATTTGGGGGTATAGAGGCAGGAATTGCAGAGGAGTTTGCTCAGCTCACAGGTGGGGCGGCCTGTCATGAGACAATTCTCACTGAAGGTCAGGAGTTAGCGGATGTGTATTCTATTTTCTAGTTGGACATTTCTAGAAGTTACACTACATATATACACTTTCCACTTCTCTCTTCATTATGTTCATATTTTCTTTTAAATGCTTTAGCATATTTATAATAGCTGTTTTAAAATCCTTGTCTATTTCTATAATTCTGCCATTTCTGAGTCTATTTCTGTTGCCTGAATTTTCCTCCTGGCTATGGGTTATGATTTTCTACTTCTCAGGCTGTGTAGTAATTTTTGATTGGGTGCAGGAAAATTGAATATTCTATTGTGGAGCATCAAGATTTTGTTTTCTTCTTTCGGAGTCTTAGTCTTTGTTCTGGCGAGCAGTTAAGTTATTGGAGTATCAGCTTGATCTTTTTGAGGCTTGTTTTTAAGCTTTATCAGGGTGGTCTAGAGAGAGTTCTTTGCTTTAGGGTTCACTTAACTGTACTGCTAAGTCATGCCTCTTCTCTGTCTCTACTGAATGCCCTGAGTGCTCACAAGACCTCTCCACTCTAACAAGTCAGACCTCAAGTATCTCCCCACCTCATAAGAGGTCTGAGAATTGCTCAGCCTAAACATCTCTGGACATCCTTTCCCTGAACATATGTGACTTAGTGTTGATCAAAGAGACCCAACAGAAGTTCAATGTCAATTTCCAGAGCTCTATTTTCTTTAGCAAACTCGTTAATAACTATCATGATGTCCTGAGCCTATTTTTTAAGTTTTGGAAAACTGAATTATTTTGAATCTTTCAATATTTGGTTATTTTATCTTTGTATCCTTCCTTATTATCATCATAATATCTAAACATGTTGATAACATAGTATTTTGTGATCTCTACTTGGTACGGAAGAAAAATGAGACTCAGAGAAATTAAGGTTGTGTCTGAATAGTGTTTCTAACTTATTTTCAGCATTTTGGTTTGTATAAAGGCCAAGATCTGATGAGTCAATTGAATGCTGTCAAGTTATTGTTACTTATCTCATTTTAAGATTGAAATAATTTTTTCCCACTTTCTTAATATGCCAAGACTGTTGTCTTAGTCCATCTGGGCTGCTCCAACAAAGTATCACAGACTGGGTGGCTTATGAACACAAGATAGTTATTTCACACAGTTCTTGAGCCTGGAAGTCCAAGGTCAGGTAGCCAGTATGGTTGGGTGAAGTCCCTCTTCTGGGTTGCATCCTCACATGACAGAAGGGATGAGACAGCCCTATGGGGTCTCTTTTATGAGGGCACTAATCCCATTCATGAGGGCCCCACACTTATAACCTAATCACCTCCCAAAGACCCCCACCTCCTAACACCATCACATTAGGGGTTAGGATTCCAACATGTGAATTTTGGGGGAGATACAAACATTCAGACCATAGCAGCCCTTCACGAAGCTATGCCTCTTTGTGCATTTCTCTGTCTTAAATGTTTGTCAGCCTTTTGTTAATATGAGCTTCTTTCATCTTTAACAACTCCAGTGTTGCCTCCCCTGTAAAGTCTTTCCTGGCTCTGCAGGGGAGGTCCTCCCTCCTCTGTCTCCAGGGTGCCTATATATTATAACACAGATCACCGTCTAGTTTAATCTGCTTACATGTCTGCCTCTCCACACAGACTATGAACTTCTCAAGAGCGGAAACTCAATTTTTATTCTTTAAATACTTAGTGTCCAGCAAAGGCCCTGGCATGTAATGGATGTTCAGTAAGAATTGGCAAAAGAGAAGACATCATTTAGAATAAGTTTACCTTAGACTATATCAGCCCTCAGTAATCACTGATTCTTCAGATAAATGTTGTTATGGGTTGAACTGTGTCCCCCCCACTCCCATCCCCCAGATTCATAGGTTATAATTCTAACCCCCAGTACCTCATTTAGGGATAGTGTCTTTACAGAGGTAATCAAACTAAAGTCAGGTCTTTGGGGTGGGTTATCCAATATGACTGGTGTCCTTACAAAAAGGGGAAATTTGGAGTTGGATGTGTGCACAGGGAGAACAGCATGTGAAGATGAAGATGACCATCTACAAGCCAAGGAAAGACATACTTGGAACAGCTCCTGCCCTCATAGATCTAAAATAGAACTACCTGGCCAACACCTTGATTTTGGACTTCTAGACTCCAGAACTGTGAGACAAAAAATTTCTGTTGTTTAAGCCACCCAGTCTGTGTTATTTTGTTATGGCAGCCCCAGGAAACTGAAACAAATGCTTTGGTGTTTGGTTTGTTAATGCCAAAAAAAAAAAAAAAAAAAAAAAAAAATGTGGTCAGTATAGGATAATTAAGGTCATTTATAAAACTGCTTAAGGAAAAAAACTGAAGCTCATAATCCACTTTTAGTTAATTCAGCTTCAAGCAAACTGAAGCTGCTACCTTCAAACCAGTAGTAAGCTGTAGTTTGCTGTTCTTGACAGGACAAGGGTTGTTGTAATCTGAAATTCATTCCGTATCTTTATAGGTTACCTATATTGTAAGTGTAGTTAGAGCTTGCAAGATTCTATTATAACCTTGAGTGGTATTATGCAAATAGGCACAAAAGCCAAAAGCAAATACTTGCTGAGGAAAAGCATCTTCATTTCCTACGTTGTACAAACATGACCTTTGAAAAGATGTATAGACATTTTTTTTTTTATTCCATTCTGTAAGTTACTAACTGCAGCTGGCACTGAACCCTTCACAATTATACAGTTTCACCCTCAGGGAATAATGGGTTAATTTCTCTGTTCAACAAATTCATCTCATCATGCCCCAATGCCCCCAATTAAAACAAAGCTTGAAAAACAAACCCAGCTTCCTTATTGGCCTGTAAGTGACAAGCATGCCACTTGGTAAGCTGCTCCTTTTATTTTTCAGTGGAAAAAGAGTGCAAGAACAACAAAAGTTACCCAGGGTTACAGAGAGCACATAAAAGAGGGCTGCAGTATTGATTTCACCCTTCAGACTAGGATCAAGATCAAGCATAGATATGGCTACTGAGAGCTCACAAATACTCCTCATGCTGGCTGGCTGTCCTGGTCCTGGGCATCTCTGGTAAGGCAACTATGGCTTTTATCTTTTCCTCCTAGGCACTGGAAAAATTCATAAAAGTTTCCAGATCTAATGAGATTGAATCTGGTATTAATGCAAAATGTAGAAACGATAAAATTAAAACCCAAGCAGAACATAGATTTAGCTTATGGAATATCAAAGAATTTCTTGTTGAATTAAACTGTAAAAATCTGTTGAACTTCCTAGAAATATCTGACCATAAGGTCCTTATCTCTTATTAGAGATAATAGCAACAACATCTGTGAAAATACATTTAGGGAGTTTAGAAATTTAGGCAGATAGAAATTGCTACCTTCAACTGATAGAATTCACATAAAACCTTGATGTTTAAAATGTTTTATAGAAGGCAATCAAGTTGATTTTACCATTAAACAAGTTATCTTTTTGACCATACATACTTTTAAGCAATAAATTGTTGGTCAAACATAGTAGATGCTCAGTAAGGTTCATTGATCATAATAATAGTAGACAATTAGACTTGTGTGATTGTCTCCCTAAATATTTCTGACAGTATTTGGTGAATTGAGTGTCCTGTTGCATTGATTTCATATTTCAAGTAAAGAATTAAGCCTCATGGCTGTCTTTGTTCCTAGTGTTTCACTCTTCTTTTCTCACACAGCTGATCCCTGTGAAAGCCAAGAGTTGTGATGCCAGTGTATTCAGACACAATCTGACTTTATTTCTCCCAAGTTCATTGCAAAAGTCCAGGTGATACCTGAAGGTGCTTAGTGCAATAGGAAAGAAATCATGTAAGTAGTGAAGATGTGGGGGGAGAATGGAAGCCTCTGGTACTGTTTGTTTTTTTTTTTAACTTTTCCCCCAGTTTTATTGAAATATAATTGGCATACATCACTGTATAAGTTTAAGGTGTACTGCATAATGGTTTGAATTACATATTTTGTGAAATAATTACTGAATAAGTTTAGTTAGCATCCCTCATCTCATAGATATAATTAAAAAAAGAAAAAAATGTTTTACATTGTGATGAGCACTCTTAAGATCTACTCTCTTAATAACTTTATATATAAAATATATATATAAAATATATATAAAATACATCAGTGTTAACTCTAGTCATTATGTTGTACATTATAGACACAGTATTTATTTACCTTAAAACTGGAAGTTTGTGTGTTTTGACCACTTTCGTCTAATTCCCCCTTCCCCAATTCCTTGCCTCTGGTAACCACAAATGTGATTTTTTTCTATTGTTTTGTTTAGATTTTATATATGAGTGAAATCATACAGTATTTGTCTTTCTCGGACTTATTTCATTTAGTGTAATGCCCTTAAGGTCCATCCCTGTTGTCATAAATGGCAGGATTTCTCCATTATTTATGGCTGAATAATATTCCATTGCGTATATATATGTGTGTATATATCATCCCTGTCCGGACACTTAGGTTGTTTCCATGTGTTGGCTATTGTAAATAATGCTTCTGTGAACATGAAGCGTCCTTCTGAGTTAGTGTTTTCATTTCCTTTGCATATATTCCCGGAAGTGAAATTGCTGGATCATATGGTGGCTCTATTTTTAATTTTTTGAGGGTCCTTCATATACTGTTTTCCATAGTGGCCACACCAATTTAGAATCCTACAAGAAGTGCACAAGAGTTCCCTTTTCTCCACATGCTCACTAGCATTTGTTAGCTCTTATCTTTTTGATGATGGCCATTCTAATAGGTGTGAGGTGATATCTCATTGCAGTTTTGATTTGCATTTCCCTAATGACTAGTAATGTTGAGCATCTTTTCATGTATCTGTTGACCATTTATATATTTTCTTTGGAAAAATGTCTGTTCAGGTCTTTTGCAGTACTGAGCTTTTCAAAGCTGCCATTTTCTTACAAAATGTGCTAGACTGAGAATACAGGAACTGCTGAGCATTAACCCCGCAGAGCGTGGGATGACAGCTGCCCAGCGTTTATGCTCTCATTTCTGAAAACATACTTTGCTCTTTCCAAAAAAGAAAATGTTCTCAAATGGGAACATGGTTAGGAAGTGGATTGTTCTGGTTAAACCTTGAATTCAATGAACACATACAGTAAACAAAGATATATGGTCCTCAGTAAGGAATCATGGATAATCCTTGATTGTCTGGAAATCTCTCTGCTACATACTTGGATACAAAATAAGTTCAATACGGCCCAGTGGCACTAGAGGCTGACTTGACAACTTTCTGAAGCAACAGCCTACAAATACAGAGCTTAGAGGCTGTGGAGAACTCTTCTGCATTTTATTGAAACAGCTTGTTGTGAACTATATTATACATACTGTTTTAGCTGCTCATTGCCAAGTAACAAATTTCTGCAATTTAGTGGCTTAAAATAAACCTATTTATTATCTCACAGTTCTATAGGTCAGCAGTCCAGGTGGCTTGACTAGATTATCTGCTTTTCTTTTTTTAATTGAGATATACATATAACATTGTATAAGTTTAAGGTGTTCAACATGTTTTTTTTTTGTTGTTTCTTTTTTTAAAATATGTGGAAATCAAACCACACAGGGTTTTTTTGTTGTTTTTTTTGTTTTTTTAAAATTTTATTTATTTATTTATTTATGGCTGTGTTGGGTCTTCGTTTCCGTGCGAGGGCTTTCTCTAGTTGCGGCAAGTGGGGGCCACTCTTCATCGCGGTGCGCGGGCCTCTCACTGTCGCGGCCTCTCTTGTTGCGGAGCACAGGCTCCAGACGCGCAGGCTCAGCAGTTGTGGCTCACGGGCCTAGTCGCTCCGCGGCATGTGGGACCCTCCCAGACCAGGGCTCGAACCCGTGTCCCCTGCATCGGCAGGCAGATTCTCAACCACTGCGCCACCAGGGAAGCCCAACATGTTTGTTTGATACATTTATATTTTGCAATATGATTACCACCATGGTATTAGTTAACACCTCTATCACATCACTATTATTATTATTATTATTATTATTATTATTATTATTATTATTATTATTATTATTATAGTGAGAACTGCTTAGGGTTTCAAAGACAAAAGTCCAGGTGTCAGCTGGGCTGAAGTTTCATCGGAAGCTCTGGAGATGAATCCATTCTCAAGAGTATTTATGTTGTTGGCTAAATTCAGTTCTTTGCCATTGTAGGATTGAGGTATCCTATTCTTACTCGTTGTTGGCTCAGGGTTACTCTCAGTTCCTAGAGGTTGCTTTTGTATATTCCTTGCATTGAATGGATCTCATGCTTTAAATCTCTCTGATTTCCCCTTCCGCTGCCCGCAGAGAACCTTTAGGAACCACGCAGTTACTCTAGGCCCACCTGGATAACTACTCTTTGGTTTAATTTAGTTAACTGAGTAGTAACCTTAATTACATCTGCAAAATCCCTTTTGCCATGTAATGTGACATAACCATGAGTGTAATATCTCATCATGTTCACACTCCTGGGGATTAGGGAGGGAAACTTGGTGAGCCTTCTTAGGATTCCACCTATCACACATACAAGAGTGTATGAATACATATACAAACAGTTCAAAGATCAGTAATAGAATAAAAACCCACTCACTTGCTGCCCAGGCAAAAATCTAGAATATAATCAGTATATCAGGGCCTCCCACATGTGAAATTTTTATTATGGGCTGAATTGTTCTCCCTAAATTCATATGTTGAAGTCCTAACTTTCAATACCTTAGAATGTGACTGTTTGGAGGTAAGACCTTTAAAAAAATAATTAAGGTTGAATGAGGTCATAATGTTGGCCCCAATCCAGTATGAGTGGTGTCCTTCTAAGAAGAGGGAGAGACACCAAGAATGTGCACGCACAGAGAAAATGTCCTGTGAGGACACAGTGAGAAGGAGGCCATCTGTGAGCCAAGGCAAGAGGCCTCAGAAGAAACCAGGTCTGCCAACATTTGATCTTGAACTTCCAGCCTCCATAATCATAAGACAATAAATTTCTGTTGTTTAAGCCACCCAGTCTATGGTATATTGTTATGGCCACCCTGACAAACTAATACACCTCCCAAATCATATATTCACCCCCCTCCAAGAAGTAAGTACTATTTTGAACTGTGTTGTTTCTTGATTTTTAAAAAAAGTTTTATCACCTATGAAGCTTAAAATAATTATTACTTATTTTGCCTGTGTTACGGACTAAATGTGTTCCTCCCTGCTAAATTTATATGTTGAAATCCTAATCCCCATTGTGTTCGGACCTTTGGGAGCTGATTAAGTAGAGCCCTCATCAATGGAATTTGTGATCTTATAAAAGAGACCCCAGAGAGCTCTCTCACACTTCTACCATGTAAGGACACAGCAAGAAAATGTCCGTATAAACCAGAAAGTGAGTCCTCACCAGACGCCAAATGTGCCAGCACTCTGATCTTGGATTTCCCAGTCTCCAGAACTGTGCAAAGTAAGTCTTTGTTGTTTAAGCCACCCAGCCTATGGTATTTATGCTATAGCGACTGGAATGGACTAAGACAGCCTGCTTTTGAACTCCAGGTCAATGGAATCTTGCTAAATGTATTCTTCTGTGACTTGATTCTATTATTCAACATTTTATTCTGCAATACATGAATTTTGATGTGTTTAGCTGTAGTTCATTCAAGTTAAGTGATACTTAGTATTTTATTATAGGAATACTAAATCAATAAATACAATTTATTTATCTAATCCACCATCGGTGCACAGATTTTTTACATTATCAACATTTTTTGTATGTCTCCTGCGTCAGGTATATGAGAGTTTCCCTAGGATTACCTGCTGGGTTTAGGGTTTGCACATCTTCAGCCTTACTAGGTGAATGCCACACTGCATTACAAAGTAATTGTGCCAGCTGACATTCCTTCCTACATGAAATCATCTGTTGCTTCATATACTGGCCAACACCTGGTATTGTTAACCTGCAGGGTATGTAATGGTGCTTTTAATTGTTCTTTTAATTTCCATTTTTCTATTATTAATGAGGGTGAATATTTTTCATATATTTATGAGCATTTTGGTTCCCTCTTTTGTGAATTCCTATTAATTTTCTTTGCTTTTCCTATGTGAATACTATATTTTCCCTATAGCCTCGCAGGTGTTCTTTACACATTCTGGATATTAAACCCTCATCATATTTATGGATAGCAAAGTTCATTTTCCAATATGTGGTTCATATTTTCATTCTTTCTGTGGTGTCTTTTCAATTAATATAAATTTATATTTTTAATGTACTTGAGATTAACAGTATTCTCTCTTCTGGTTAGCACTTTTAGTGTCTTATTTCAAAAAAACTTCACAGAGTTCCTAAAATATTCTTCTGTATTGTCTTCTAAAATTTTTTACAGATTTTTCCTTTGTATTTAAGACTTTAATCCACCTGGAATTGATTTTTGCATATGATGTGAGGGAATTATCCAATTTTATTTTATTTTTCTATATGGTTCATCGAGTGTGTCAGCACTACTTATTAAAATATCATCATTTTCTCACTGATCCGTAATGCTACTTATTTTTGATCCTATTGTAAAGGGTAGCCTTATAAAATTTCACATTTCAGTTGTTATTAGCATTTAGACATAAAATTTTGTATTGATTTTGTAACCATCAAACCTTTATTCATGTAGTCACATCATTTGGGAATAATGGCAGTTTAGTTTTCTCCTTTGGAGACCTTATGACTCTTCCTAGTTTTGCTGAGTTGGCTGTGGTGATAGCAGGCACCCTTGTCTTGGGAATACTTTCAAGTTTTCACTGTTATGTGTGATGTTTTATGTCTATCCTTGTATTGGTAATTTACTAAGGAATTATTATTATGTTATTATCATTATAATTTTTATTATGATCTGGTCCTAATGCAATGAACCTCAAAGGGGTAGAGCTTTGCTGTCCTGTGAAATGCAGTTGAAAACTACAGAATTAATTTAAACAACTAATTGATGCTCTCCCTCTCTCTCCCGATAATAAATGAGGCTTCAATGAGGTCCTAAAAGCTAACCAAATTGGCAGAGGTATAATGATAAAGAGTACATAGTAAGTGGTTGATAACTGGCAGCCTGGAATATACCCTCCATATGTAGATTTTCCAGAGTCTGGCACTATACCTTGTATGGGCTGGGAACACTCAGGTAGCATAGAAGGAGGCCCTGATCAATATCAGGCAGAAATGAAAGTCAAACGGCCCTAGTAAGATATATCTTCAACATGGACCCCAAAGGAATCTCAAAGGTAAAGCCATGCTGCAGGTGAGTCTAAAGTCCAAATTTATAAAACTCTGGAGGAACCATCCACACTAAACACGAGTTAAGACCCACTATATAGAACATCCCTAAAATTGAAAGTGTTAAAATCAACAAGTGAGACCATAATGAATAAGTATGTTTCAAATCATTAGACATCAAAGAAGGCATTGGAACATAAGAAAATAATAAAATATTAGGAAACCAAGCAGATTCGGGGGTGGGGAGGGCAGGCAGGGACAAATAGATAGATAATAGGGAGAGGAATAGCAGATTTAAAAGAAAGGAACTTCTAGAAATAAAAATATGATTACATGCAGTAAAATCTCATTGGATAGCTTAAACAGTAGATTAGCATCAGCTAGAGAGACAATTATTTTATATGCATCTAGGACACAACAGAGAGAGAAAAACATAGAATATACAAAAATGAGGTTAAGAGACTTCAAGCATAGTATGAGAATATCTAACTTATTTCTGAAAGGGATTCCAGACTGTGAGATGAGGGAGAAATGGGTAAAAAGTAATATTTGAAAGGATAATGACTGAGAATTTTTTGGACAGATGAAACCACCATATTCAGAGAGCCCAATAGATTCTAAGCAAGGTAGAAGAGTAACATTCACACCCAACTACCTCGTAGTGAACCTGCAAGATCTGGAACACAAAGAAAAGACCTTAGAATAAGTAAGCATGACTTACAATGTCGCAAGTGCTCTGGAAGGAAGACTCAAGGAAAGTCGAATCTGTGGTGGGTCTCTGGAACTACACGATTTTCTAAAATGGAATTGTTCTGGATAAATTAATTGTAGAAGAGTATCAAATTGCTGTGTTTTTTTCTGCACATTTGCAGTGAAGAATCAAGGTCACCAAATTTGGCTTGTGTTCATTATGCCTAAAGGTGAGATGGTTTCTACAGGGTTTGGTGAACTACTAAGAAGAATACAGGGTTAATGATTCATGTATTCATTTGACAAATATTAATAGAATTTTTTGCTTCCTAATGTTTGTGGTTCAAACCCTATCTACCTCGTGACTCACACATTCTACATTTTTTTCACTATGATTTTTTTTTTTCTTTAGGTTCAAAGCGTCTTTCAAAATGTAATGCTGGATTATTGAGAAAAGTATGTCTTCATTACTGCTCCCCCCAACCCCATCCATCTTAATATGTTAATGTGGAGAAGTGGTAAAAATTAATAGTTAAAACAGGCTTTGGAGCAGACAGACCCTACTAGTTCTACCATTTACAAGTTATGTGATTTTAGGCAAGAAACTGTTCTAAATTTCAGTTTCTTCTTCCATAAAATGTCAACATTTATATCTACTTTAGAGGGTGATTAAAAGGACCAAAGAAGTGAATGCCTTTCACTTATTTATGCTCCAGAAGTCATATCAAATTACTCATAGTCTTTCTGAAGGTAATATTCCATTTCTTGGCTTAAAGCTTTTATTCATACTCTTCCCTCTACTTGGGCCAGTTTCCCTTGTCCTGCCTCCTTACCCTTCATCTGACCTAACGTTAAAGGAACTAAGATCTGAAGAATGATCTTAGTTTGTATATAACTTCCTGCAGGATTCCACCTCATACTCCTCAAGGCTGGTGCTCTTTGTCTATATAAGCAGTCAAAATTACAATCGCTTTACATTTTACTTCATTTTACAGAGGAAGCGTTTAAATCAGTACAAACTTAAATGACGTGCCAAGGATGAAAAAACCAGCTAGTGGCAGAGCTAAGGCATGAAGCCAGGAATCCTGATTTTTATCCCCAATTACCACCATTACTTCCGTTTAACCTAGCAGGGCCGGTTCCACCCTGGTTACACCCAGATTCTGTGGGATGCTGAGACAAAAAACCCTCAGAAAGAGACCCTCTGTGTATTTCTGGGTGAGGTGCATTTCTTTCCCATGACATGTAATTCATCAGGCCGTCTAAGACATCCTGACTGCTACTCCTTGCCAGCTCTACCAGCCTCCCTTCACTGGATCATCAGATACTATAATCTTGGTCTGGACCAATGCCTGTCTTTGGCATTTTCTTCTTGGTGCCAACAAAAATATGTTATCACTTTAATTTAGCCAAGTCTCCTTCCAGAACTCATCATTCACATAGAGATTTTTCTCTCTCCTTGAGACTCAATCATTGTTACTACTGAAATGAATTGTCCCCCCATCTCTCACCACCACCCTGCACCCTGAAACACATTTACCCATGACTGTGCCCAACCCCATAAGTGAAGAAGCTCAAGGAGAAGAAGATGTATTCATTATCGTCCCCAAATCTGCTGTTTTCCTGTTTTTCCATTTTATTACACTATAGTTCATCCAGCTGCCTAAGCCAGGGAGTGAGGTTCATCATATACTGACCTTCTTTCTCTGCCTCACATCTAGCCAGGCTCTAGATACTGCCATTTCTGCACCCTTTCTAACACTCACTTAGCCCTCCTCTCTCTTTCCTCTGGAACTGCCTTAGTTCTGGCTATCTCAAATTTTCACCTGTATCCCTAAAATAGCCTCCTAACTGGTCTCCATGACTCCAGGCTGTCCCTGTCCCTATCAGTCTTATTCAGTGCAAAGAGATTGTTCTAAAATGCAAATCTCACCAGGTGGGAAGGATCCCTAATCTATAAGGCAGATCAGTAATTAAGGAAGACCATTAATCAGATTCTTTATGAAAATTATCTATTATTCTTAATATTTGCCTCAAAACACATTAAATGGACACAGGTCTGACCCAGTTCTCTTGGAGTCATTCAAATCATGATACTCCTGGGGCCATTTGGTCAAAAAAAAATATCCACACTCCTACCATAACATCATTTTATTCAATTTGTTATTCCTTATACATGGGCCAAAACTTACACATCAGCAAATAGGTACATGTGTTACATTTACTGAAAGAAAACATGTACGTGGTAAAAATTCAAGCAGTGTAAGGGTTAAATAGTTTTTTTGTAAGGGAAAAAATTAATTTTTTTGAGTTGTCTGGTTTCCATCCCTAGAAGTATTGTTTTTAGCAATCTTGGTGAGTATATATTCCCAGAAATGTTCTCTGCATGCACCAGCATATCTGATGACAAAATTGGAAGCATTGTTTCATTTCAGTGTATCTATTTACTTATTTAGTCAGTGGAGACAGAATGTTTTATTACAGGTATGTACCATTGTTAGTTTACCCGTCCATTCTGATGGATATCTAGGTGTTTTTTTAATATGGTAAATCATGTTGCAGTGAACGTTTATGTATTATGTGTGTGTACATGTTATACAAGTTAATCTATAGGATAAATTCAGAGAACAGGAATTTCTGAGTCAAAGGGTATGTGCGGGAGGAGCTTCAAGATGGCAGAAGAGTAAGACGCGGAGATCACCTTCCTCCCCACAAATACATCAGAAATACACATACATGTGGAACAACTCCTACAGAACACCTACTGAACGCTGGCAGAAGACCTCAGACCTCCCAAAAGGCAAGAAACTCCCCCCGTACTTGGGTAGGGCAAAAGAAAAAAGAAAAAACAGAGGCAAAAGAATAGGGACAGGACCTGCACCAGTGGGAGGGAGCCGTGAAGGAGGAAAGGTTTCCACACACTAGGAAGGCCCTTCGCGGGCGGAGACTGCGGGTGGCGGAGGGGGGGAGCTTCGGAGCCACGGAGGAGAGCGCGGCAACAGGGGTGCGGAGGACAAAGCAGAGAGACTCCCGCACAGAGGATCGGCACCGAGCAGTACTCACCAGCCTGAGAGGCTTGTCTGCTCACCCACCGGGGCGGGCGGGGGCTGGGAGCTGAGGCTCGGGCTTCGTCGGATCCCAGGGAGAGGACTGGGGTTGGCGGCGTGAACACAGCCTGAAGGGGGCTAGTCCGCCATGGCTAGCCGGGAGGGAGTCCGGGAAAAAGTCTGCAGCTGCCGAAGAGACAAGAGACTTCTTTCCTCTGTTTCCTGGTGCGCGAGGGGAGGGGATTAAGAGCGCAGCTTAAAGGAGCTCCAGAGATGGGTGCGAGCCACGGCTATCAGCGCGGACCCCAGAGACGGGCATGAGATGCTAAGGCTGCTGCTGCCGCCACCAAGAAGCCTGTGTGCGAGCACAGGTCACTCTCCACACGGCCCCTCCCGGAAGCCTGTGCAGCCCGCCACTGCCAGGGTCCCGGGATCCAGGGACAACTTCCCCGGGAGAACACACGGCGCGCCTCACGCTGGTGCAACGTCACGCCGACCTCTGCCGCGCATGCTCACCCTGCATCCGTACCCGTCCCTCCCCCAGGCCTGCGTGATCCAGAGCCCCCGAAGCAGCTGCTCCTTTAACCCCGTCCTGTCTGGGGGAAGAACAGATGCCCTCAGGCGACCTACATGCAGAGGCGGGTCCAAATGCAAAGCTGAACCCCGGGAGCTGTGCGAGCAAAGAAGAGAAAGGGAAATCTCTCCCAGCAGCCTCATAAGCAGTGGATTAAAGCTCCACAATCAACTTGATGTACCCTGCATCTGTGGAATACCTGAATAGACACCGAATCATCCCAAATTGAGGAGGCGGATTTTGGGAGCAAAGATATATATACTTTTTTTCCCCTTTTCTCTTTTTGTGAGTGTGTATGTGTATGCTTCTGTGTGTGACTTTGTCCGTATAGCTTTTCTTTTACCATTTGTCCTAGGGTTCTGTCTGTCCATTTTTGGGGTTTTTTTTCTACTTTTTAAAAATTTTTCCTTAATAATTATTTTTTATTTTAATAACTTTTTTATTTTATTTTATTTTATCTTCTTTCGTTCGTTCCATTTTTTTCTCCCTTATATTCTGAGCCGTGTGGATGAAAGACTCTTGGTGCTCCAGCCAGGCGTCAGGGCTGTGCCTCTGAGGTGGGAAAGCCAAGTTCAGGACACTGGTCCACAAGAGACCTCCCAGCTACAAGTAATATCAAATGACGAAAATCTCCCAGAGATCTCCATCTCAACACCAAGACCCAGCTTCACTCAACGACCAGCAAGCTACAGTGCAGGGCACCCTATGCCAAACAACTAGCAAGACAGGAACATAACACCATCCATTAGCAGAGAGGCTGCCTAAAATCATAAAAAGACCACAGGCACCCCAAAACACACCACCAGACATGGACTTGCCCACCAGAAAGACAAGATCCACCCTCATCCACCAGAACACAGGCACCAGTCTCCTCCACCAGGAAGCCTACACAACCCACTGAAACAAACTTAGCCACTGGGGACAGACACCAAAAACAACGGGAAGTACGAACCTGCAGCCTGCGAAAAGGAGACCCCAAACACAGTAAGTTAAGCAAAATGAGAAGACAGAGAAATACACAGCAGATGAAGGAGCAAGGCAGAAACCCACCAGACCTAACAAATGAAGAGGAAATAGGCAGTCTACCTGAAAAAGAATTCAGAATAATGATAATAAAGATGATCCAAAATCTTGGAAGTAGAGAAAATACAACAAACGTTTAACAAGGACCTAGAAGAACTAAAGGGCAAACAAACAGTGATGAATGACACAATAAATGAAATTAAAAATTCTCTAGAAGGGATCAATAGCAGAATAACTGAGGCAGAAGAATGGATAAGTGACCTGGAAGATAAAATATTGGAACTAACTACTGCAAAGCAGAATAAGGAAAAAAGAATGAAAAGAATTGAGGACAGTCTCAGAGACCTCAGGGACAACATGAAGCACACCAACATTTGAATTATAGGGGTCCCAGAAGAAGAAGAGAAAAAGAAAAGGACTGAGAAAATATTTGAAGAGATTATAGTTGAAAACTTCCCTAATATGAAAAAGGAAATAGTTAATCAAGTCCAGGAAGCACAGAGAGTACCATACAGGATAAATCCAAGGAGAAACATGCCAAGACACATATTAATATCAAAAATTAAGTACAAGGAAAAAATATTAAAAGCAGCAAGGGAAAAACAAAAAATAACACACAAGGGAATCCCCATAAGGTTAACAGCTGATCTTTCAGCAGAAACTCTGCAAGCCAGAAGGGAGTGGCAGGACATATTTAAAGTGATGAAGGAGAAAAACCTACAACCAAGATTACTCTACCCAGCAAGGATCTCATTCAGATTTGATGGAGAAACTAAAACCTTTACAGACAAGCAAAAGCTAAGAGAATTCAGCACCACCAAACCAGCTTTGCAACAAATGCTAAAGGAACTTCTCTAGTCAGGAAACACAAGAGAAGGAAAAGACCTACAATAACAAACCCAAAACAATTAAGAAAATGGTAATAGGAACATACATATCGATAATTACCTTAAATGTAAATGGATTAAATGCTCCAACCAAAAGACATAGACTGGCTGAATGGATACAAAAACAAGACCCGTATATATGCTGTCTACAAGAGACTCATTTCAGGCCTAGGGACACATACAGACTGAAAGTGATGGGATGGAAAAAGATATTCCATGCAAATGGAAATCAAAAGAAAGCTGGAGTAGCAAATCTCATTTCAGACAAAATAGACTTTAAAATAAAGACTATTACAAGAGACAAAGAAGAACACTACATAATGATCAAGGGATCAATCCAAGAAGAAGATATAACAATTGTAAATATTTATGCACCCAACATAGGAGCACCTCAATACATAAGGCAAATACTAACAACCATAAAAGGGGAAATCGACAGTAACACAATCATTGTAGGGGACGTTAACACCCCACTTTCACCAATGGACAGATCATTAAAAATGCAAATAAATAAGGAAACACAAGCTTTAAATGATACATTAAACAAGATGGACTTAATTGATATTTGTAGGACATTCCATCCAAAAACAACAGAATACACATTCTTCTCAACTGCTCATGGAACATTCTCCAGGTTAGATCATATCTTGGGTCACAAATCAAGCCTTGGTAAATTTAAGAAAATTGAAATCGTATCAAGTATCTTTTCCCACCACAACGCTATGAGACTAGATATAAATTACTGGAAAAAATCTGTAAAAAATACAAACACATGGAGGCTAAACAATACACTACTTAATAACCCAGAGATCACTGAAGAAATCAAAGAGGAAATCAAAAAATACCTAGAAACAAATGACAATGAAAACACGACGACCCAAAACCTATGGGATGCCACAAAGGCAGTTCTAAGAGGGAAGTTTCTAGCAATATAATCCTATCTTAAGAAACAAGAAACATCTCAAATAAACAACCTAACCTTACACCTAAAGCAATTAGAGAAAGAAGAACAAAAAACACCCAAAGTTAGCAGAAGGAAAGAAATCACAAAGATCAGATCAAAAATAAATGAAAAAGAAATGAAGGAAACGATAGCAAAGATCAATAAAACTAAAAGCTGGTTCTTTGAGAAGATGAACAAAATTGATAAACCATTAGCCAGACTCATCAAGAAAAAAAGGGAGAAGACTCAAATCAATAGAATTAGAAATGAAAAAGAAGTAACAACTGACACTGCAGAAATACAAAGGATCATGAGAGATTACTACAAGCAGCTCTATGCCAATAAAATGGACAACCTGGAAGAAATGGACAAATTCTTAGAAATGCACAACTTTCCGAGACTGAATCAGGAAGATATAAAAAATATGAACAGACCAATCACAAGCACTGAAATTGAAACTGTGGTTAAAAATCTTCCAACAAACAAAAAGCCAGGACCAGATGGCTTCACAGGCGAATTCTATCAAACATTTAGAGAAGAGCTAACACCTATCCTCAAACTCTTCCAAAATATAGCAGAGGGAGGAACACTCCCAAACTCATTCTACGAGGCCACCATCACTCTGATACCAAAACCAGACAAAGATGTCACAAAAATAGAAAACTACCGACCAATATCACTGATGAACGTAGATGCAAAAATCCTCAACAAAATACTAGCAAACAGAATCCAACAGCACATTAAAAGGATCATACACCATGATCAAGTGGGGTTTATTCCAGGAATGCAAGGATTCTTCAATATACGCAAATCAATCAATGTGATACACCATATTAACAAATTGAAGGAGAAAAACCATAGGATCATCTCAATAGATGTAGAGAAAGCTTTCAACAAAATTCAACACCCATTTATGATAAAAACCCTCCAGAAAGTAGGCATAGAGGGAGATTTCCTCAACATAATAAAGACCATGTATGACAAACCCACAGCCTGCATCGTCCTCAATGGTGAAAAACTGAAACCATTTCCACTAAGATCAGGAACAAGACAAGGTTGCCCACTCTCACCACTATTATTCAACATAGTTTTGGAAGTTTTAGCCACAGCAATCAGAGAACAAAAAGAAACAAAAGGAATCCAAATTGGAAAAGAAGTAAAGCTGTCACTGCAGATGACATGATACTATACATAGAGAATCCTAAAGATGCTACCAGAAAACTACGAGAGCTAATCAATGAATTTGGTAAAGTAGCAGGATACAAAATTAATGCACAGAAATCTCTAGCATTCCTATACACTAATGATGAAAATTCTGAAAGTGAAATTAAGAAAACAGTCCCATTTACCATTGCAACAAAAAGAATAAAATATCTAGGAATAAACCTACCTAAGGCGACAAAAGACCTGTATGCAGAAAATTATAAGACACTGATGCAAGAAATTAAAGATGATTCAAATAGATGGAGAGATATACCATGTTCCTGGATTGGAAGAATCAACATTGTGAAAATGACTCTACTACCCAAAGCACTCTACAGATCCAATGCAATCCCTATCAAACTACCACTGGCATTTTTCACAGAACTAGAACAAAAAATTTCACAATTTGTATGGAAACACAAAGACCCCTAATAGCCAAAGCAATCTTGAGAAAGAAAACCGGAGCTGGAAGAATCAGGTTTCCAGGCTTCAGACTATACTACAAAGCTACAGTAATCAAGACAGTATGGTACTGGCACAAAAACAGAAATATAGATCAATGGAACAGGATAGAAAGCCCAGAGATAAACCCACGCACATATGGTCACCTTATCTTTGATAAAGGAGGCAAGAATATACAGTGGAGAAAAGACAGCCTCTTCAATAAGTTGTTCTGGGAAAACTGGACAGATACATGTAAAAGTATGAAATTAGAACACTCCCTAACACCATACACAAAAATAAACTCAAAATGGATTAAAGACCTAATTGGAAGGCCAGACACTATCAAACTCTTAGAGGAAAACATAGGCAGAACACTCTATGACATAAATCACAGCCAGATCCTTTTGGACCCACCTCCTAGAGAAATGGAAATAAGCAAATGGGACCTAATGAAACTTAAAAGCTTTTGCACAGCAAAGGAAACCATAAACAAGACGAAAAGACAACCCTCAGAATGGGAGAAAATATTTGCAAATGAAGCAAGTGACAAAGGATTCATCTCCAAAATTTACCAGCAGCTCATGCAGCTCAATATCAGAAAAACAAGCAACCCAATCCAAAAATGGGTGGAAGACCTAAATAGACATTTCTCCAAAGAAGATACACAGATTGCCAACAAACACATGAAAGAATGCTCAACATCATTAATCATTAGAGAAATGCAAATCAAAAGTACAATGAGATATCACCTCACACCAGTCAGAATGGCCATCATCAAAAAATCTACAAACAATAAATGCTGGAGAGGGTGTGGAGAAAAGGGAACACTCTTGCACTGTTGGTGGGAATGTAAATTCATACAGCCACTATGGAGTACAGTATGGAGGTTCCTTAAAAAACTAAAAATAGCACTATCATACAACCTAGCAATCCCACTACTGGGCATATATCCTGAGAAAACCATAATTCAAAAAGTGTCGTGTACCACAATGTTCATTGCAGCTCTATTTACTATAGCCAGGACAAGGAAGCAACCTATGTGTCCATCAACAGATGAATTGATAAAGAAGGTGTGGCACATATATACAATGGAATATTACTCAGCCATAAAAAGAAATGAAATTGAGTTATTTGTAGTGAGGTGAATCGACCTAGAATCTGTCATACAGAGTGAAGTAAGTCAGAAAGAGAAAAACAAATACCATATTCTAACACATATATATGGAATCTAAGGGGAAAAAAATGGTCATGAAGAACCTAGAGGCAAGATGGGAATAAAGACACAGACCTACTAGAGAATGGACTTGAGGATATGGGGAGGGGGAAGGGTAAGCTGTGGCAAAGTGAGAGAGTGGCATGGACATATATACGCTACCAAATGTAAAATAGATTGCTAGTGGGAAGCAGCCGCACAGCACCGGGAGATCAGCTTGGTGCTTTGTGACCACCTAGAGGGGTGGGATAGGGAGGGTGGGAGGGAGGGAGATGCAAGAGGGAAGAGATATGGGGACATATGTATATGTATAACTGATTCACTTTGTTATAAAGCAGAAACTAACACACCGTTGTAAAGCAATTATACTCCAATAAAGGTGTTAAAAAAAAAATCCTCCTCCCCCAAAAAACCCAAAACAGACAAAGGGTATGGGCGTTTTACATTCTGATAAGCATCGCCAAAACAGTTTCAAAGAATTTGCAGTAGTGAACTCCCTGTTAAACTTTGAAAATATCTCTCAACATCCTGGTAATCATGCTCGTATCAAACATTTTGACCTTTGCCAGACTGATAGGTGAAAAATGCCATTTCATTGTTTGAGTCTGTATTTCTCTAATTCTGAGTGATATAGGGCTTCTTTGCATTTCTTTTCTCTTTTCCCCAGCCATTTATATTTTACTTGCTGGGGAATTTTTCTATTGTTCATGAGCCTTATCATTTTTTAAAATGGTATTTATACTTTGAGGAAAGAAACATTTTTCTTCAGAATAAATTGTAAAATATTTATTTTTTACTTTCCACTTGTATTTTTATTTTATTTCAGTTTTTAAAAAGTATTATTTTTAGCATAGTTAATTCATTAAATGTTTCCTTAGTAGTGTCTGTGTGTCTTTGTGTATGTATATATATTCAGTAAAAACTATATATGTAGTATTTTTGTCTTAAATATATATGTATAGAAATATCTATCTTTACATATTTATATATATTTATATACATATATATTTAAGACAAATATATGATATACATACTTGTATACAAAATATACTATACATACTTATATACAAAAATGCTATATACGTAACTTTTTCACTGAAAAAGATATTTATTTGACCACATTATAATATATTTTGGATAGTTGATGAGAAAGTAATTACCCAAGTCCCACTATATTAATATAATTACTGCCATCATTTTAGTGTGTCTCATTTCAGTCTGTTTTCCCATGTATATATATTTTAGTTATAAATATAATGGCATAAGTCATCTTTAAGGGACACTATAAAGGGGTCTCCTGTTAGATCAAGGAAATAACAGCAGAAAGAAGTTGGAGGTATAGTGCTTTGGGAGCAGAAGTTGGAGGGAGGGGTTTATAAGAAGTTTGGTGGGGCCTGCATCCCATCCCACACTACCCCACCCCTAATCAGGAAATGGAAAGTTGCAGAGTATTTTGTGTAAGTGTATTTGGAGAACTAACCAACATACCCATAAAAAGCTAACATGTGTAGCCTGCTATAAAATAATGTATAACCAGCCACTGTCAGCCAAGAAACAACTGCAAACAGTACCAGTTAAGTGAAAAATAATAAAGTTTTGCCCTTTTCCACTATATCCCTCTACCCCTGTTCTGACCCTAGAAAATGCAGAAGCAGCACAATGAGTAGAGGAGGAAGAGAGGAAATTGAAAGTAGAGAAAGAGAGAAAGAACAGACCTTAGTGATTTCATCCAGTCTCATGACTTTAAATGTCATCTATGTGCCAATGACTCTCAAACTTATAGCTCCACCCTTGAACCTTCTGTTGAATTCCAGACTTGTATATCTACTCTTCTACTGAACATCTCCACTTTATACACGTCTCAAAGTTAACACATCCAGAATTGAACATTTGATCATCCCCAACGAACTTATCTACCTGCAAACTCTCTCCATTATAGTTGATGGCAACTTTACCCTTCCAATTGTTCAGACCAAAAATCTTGGAGTTTTTCTTGACTTCTCTTGACCCACACATTGCATATTATTTTTTTGTCAGAAAATCCTGTGGAGTCTACCTTTAAAATATATACGGAATCTGACCACTTCTCGCCACCTCAATTACTACCTCTCTGATTGGATCTAGCATCTTCTCTCCCCTGGACATGCCCCGATCTCCAAACAGACCTCTGTTTCTATACTTGTCTCCCTCACTCCCACAGTCTATTTCAAAATAGCAGTCATAACTGTGTCTTAAAAACATAAATCAGATTGTCATTCTTTGACTCAAAACTTTTCAATCATTTTTTGTCTCACTTAGAGAAAAGCCAAAGTTCTAACAACGGCCAACAAGCCTTATGTTATCTGCCCCACCCCATTACCTCCACCTCATTCTGTTTTAGTCTACCGTAACAAAATAACATAGACTGGGTGGCTCAAACAACAGAAGTTCATTTTCTCTCAGTTCTGGAGGCTGGATCAGAGTGCCAGTGTGGTCAGTTTCTGGTGAGAGTGCTCTTCCTGGCTTGCTGATGGCCACCTTCTTGCTGCATCCTCATGTGGCAGAGAGAGAGAGAGAGAAATGAGTCCTCTGGTGTCTCTTCTTATAGAGATACTAACCCTATTGGATGAGAGTCCTACCCTTATGACCTCAATTAACCCTAATTACTTCTGTAAAGGTACTATCTCCAAACACAGTCACATCAGAGGTTAGGGATTCAACATGAATTTTTTTTTGGGGGGTAGGGCGGCAATACATTCAGTCCATAATACCCTCACTAACAATAAGACCTTATCTCCTACTAAGTCCCCCTTGCTCACTCTCTCCAGCCACATGGACCTGGTTGATGATCCTTGAACAATTTATACACATGCCTTCTTTAGGGACTCTGTACTGGTTGTTTCCTCTGCCTGGAGTATACTACCTTCAGACATCCCCATGGATAACTCCATCATTCCTTCAAGTCTTTGTTCAAATGTTAACTTCTCCATTAAGTCGACCCATCAGCCTATTTACAATTGCTACCTACCCTGTCTAGCACCCTTGGTCCCCTTATCTTGTTCTCTCTTTTGTTGTTCCACACAACCTTCTAAGATACTTTACAAGGAGCTGGACATATAGTGGAGACTCAGACAGAGGAGGAGGGGTAATGAGCCTGGTGAGAGTGGCTGCAAGTGACCCGGAGAGCCAGGGCCGGGTGGGTGGGGAAGAGTCGTTTAGAGAGGAGGCCACACAGGAGTTGAGACTCGAAAGGTAAGTGGGAGTTTGAGGAAGTAGGCCTTTACTAGTGAGTGGCCTTTGGAAATCAAATAAACCTAGCCCCCCACCCCCACTGAAGGCAGCAGTAGAATTACAGACATTATGATAAGGCAACGGGAAAGAAATTTGCAAGAAGTTGGAGAATGAGGGGGAAGGTTGACCCTATTCTATTGGGCAGATAGGGGTCTGGCTCGGGTCTATATTTCATGAAGCTGTGGTCCCAAATTATTTGCTTAAATAATAGGATGTCACCCCATCTGACTTTGCTATTTCCAACTTATCTCCTTTATATGAGTTAAAATTTATAGATGTTTCTAATGGGAACTGAGTATAGCAACCTGGAGTTACATTAAGACATGCAACCTCAGTGAGGGTGATAGTGCCCTTAAAGAGACAAAAACATTGATGCTTGGAGAGTAGAATCGTCTTAGATAATACATCGGTTCATGACTTTCCAAAGGGCCACAGTACATGAACAGACGTATCTGTGGTTTTAAAATGTCATAGAGGAGTGGGGGTTGATTAGGAAAATCATGTTTAAAAAGTCTCTTTGCAGGAGAGAGGTTAATAATAATAACAAAAACAACATTGAGAAACACTGCTTTAAAATATGGAGAATCAGTGCTCAGTCAATACCCAATACCCATTTTATATACAGTAGTTGGTATCTGCTAATCCCAAACTCCTAATTTATCCCTTCCCTACCCCCTTTTCCCTTTGGTAACCATAAGTTTGCTTTCTATGTCTCTGAGTCTGTTTTTGTTTTGTAAATAAGTTCATTTTTATCTTTTTTTAGATTCCACATATAAGTGATATTATATGATATTTGTCTTTCTCTGACTGACTTACTTCACTTAGTATGATAATCTCTACAACGAGGTCCTACTGTATAGCAAAGGGAACTATATTCAATATCTTATAATAAACTATAATGGAAAAGAATATTATATATATATGCATATATACATGTATAACTGAATCACTTTGCTGTACACTGGAAACTAATGGAACATTGTAAATTAACTATACTTCAATTGAAAAAAATTTTAAAAATACCCAATACCCAACTCTTTAACAGCTAATTTACATTTTACAAAATCCCCGTGTTAGACATCCTGGTGAACATTCCCAAGGGGTTCATGGGGGTCTAGATAGGTTCATAAAGAAATTACACAAGTCCCTTGCCTCTTTAAAACTCCAGTGAGTGAGAATTTTTTATCTTTATGTAATACATTAAAGGTAAGAAAAGAAAGTACCATAAATAGCTCTTTCACAGTTATGCTGACACAACTTCTAGACAACGAAGAATGAAATGGATATAGCAGAGGAAGATCTTTTTACTTATAATTCTGGCAAACAATGCAGCAACTCGTATTAGCCTAATATACTGGCAGCCCTTGCTTTGCATGATTCCAGTTCCAATGTGCACAAATTTCAGCTAGTACAGTTTAGTTAAATAACTCCAATCCCCCAATACATGTCAAATTTCAGTTATATTAACCATGAGTAATTGCATAAGGTGCAAACTTTGCTGCTAGTTCCTCAGCTCACAAATCACTATGTGAATAACAGATGAGCATCATATCAGTGACCAATCATGGTACTTCTTACAAAGTCTGTCGGTGATTGGTCACAGCACATCTGATGTTAGTTCACATACAGCCAGGAGTGTAGTCATGGTGCTTCTCTGTCCTCTCAGTGGTAAACCCACAGGATATTTTACAAAAGGATCATTGAAAGAGGGAACGTGGCCAGCAAAGAAGAAAGTGCAGCAAATAAATGAAAAGTGGTAAGTCTGGATGTGAAATTCAAGTCAAACATAAATGTAGTTACAGAAAAAATAACTGATGTCATGACTCTGCTGACGCTACTGCCTTTGAAGACACTCTAGCTACGTCGCCAGAGGAATTTGGCCAAGGTGAACTTATCCACCTTGATAGGAGAGTGGTTGTGATGAAAAGGTTAAGAATATGCCAGAGGAATTGACTCTGGCAAAAAAAAAAAAAAAAAAATACGAACAAAAACAAACAAAAAAACCTGCACATTTACATAACTTCAGACATACGTAACTTTCATAACAATGAAAGTACAAAGGATAAAATGTAAAATGCTGATCAAAGTTAGAAAGAAATCTAACAGCCAACACATAGAAAAGATGCTCAGGCCATAGCCTAAGTTATACAGTGAGAAGAAGGTAAACATTATTTAACTAGCCAAGTTTTTTTTTTTAACAAATAAATAAAACACTTTCATACTCAATGTTTATAATCTTGAAAATTAATGTACTAAATAAATTTTATTTTTCTATTTTTTCATTTCCCTATACGTTTATAACTGACAGTAAGATGAATTTTAATGTGTTGACAAAAATTTTTAAAGTGATGGAAAAATCATAATTTTCCCCATAATTATTAAGAACGCTTTGTATAATTGCATCTTGCACGGTCATCTTTGTAGCCTCACACATTTGTGTAAATTGAGGACAGAACAGTCTATATCAGATAGAGTAAATACAGTAACATTTAATGAGTGCTTCCATATGCCAGATACAGAGAATGAAAGCAACCCATTATTGGTTAAAATAAATATAGAAGGAAACTCTAAATTTTTTTTTAGATGTTTTTAATTTGTAGCAGGAAACTCTAAATTTAAAGTAACAACAATACTAAGCAACCTAAATGGATCATCAACAGATGAATGGATAAAGAAGACGTGAGATTTTATATACATATATATATAGATATAATATATGATACACACACAATGTAATACTACTCAGCCATAAAAAAAGAATGAAATAATGCCATCTGCAGCAACATGAATGGACTTAGAGATTATCACACTAAGTGAAGTAAGTCAGAGAAACACAAATACCATATGATGTCACGTATGTGTGAAATCTAAAATATGATAAAAATGGACTTATTTGCAGAGCAGAAACAGACTCAGTTACCAAAGGTGAAAGGGGGTGGGGGAGGGATAAATTAGGAGTTTGGGATTAGCAGATATAAACTACTGTGTATAAAATGGATAAACAACAAAGTCCTACTGTATAGCAAAAGGAACTATATTCAGTATCTTGTAATAAGCTATAATGGAAAAGAATATGAAGAAGAATATATATATGTATAACTGAATCACTTTGCTGTACACCAGAAACTAACACAACATTCTAAATCAACTATACTTCAATGAAAAAATGAAAAAATGATAACGTAACGGTAATATTAATGGCAATAGATAATACTTATTGAACACTTACTATATGCCAGGTACCTTATAACATTTTTTGTATCAAGTTATTTAATCTCCACAACAATCTTATAAAGTAGGTAGTTATTATCCCCACAGTTACAACGGGGTGAAGAGATTTAATAATCTAGTTATGTGGAATGAACAGAACTATTTTATTTAAGTTTAACCAGTATATTTTCATTCATTCATTCATTCAATAAATCAACAGGTATGTGTTGAGTGCTTCCATTTACCTGCCCTATTTCTAGAAACTGAGGATCTAGCAAAGCTCTGACTTCATGGAGCTTATGTCATAGTGGGAGAGACAAGACCATAGCAAACAAACAAACAAATATATCACATAATATCAGGTTATATTAGGATTATTCTGATATTTACATCAGAAAAATGAAATGGGGCAAGGAAGAAAAATAAACAGTCAAGGAAATTGCTAGGATGTTCCAGAAAGGCTTTTCTGAGGAGGGGACATTTGAACAGAAAAGTGAATAAAATGAGGGAGCAAGTCATGTGAATTTCTGGTGGAAGAGCATTCCTGGCAGATGGAAGAGAAAGAACAAAATTCCTGAAATGAAACTTGAGTAGCAAGTTCTAGAAAGAATAATGAAAAAAGGGTTAAAATAGTGGAATAAATGAGAGGAAGGGTCTCGGAAATGAAGCTGAAGAGGTAGCCAGGGACTAAAATAAAGGACTTTGTAGCCATGGAAACTATTTTCCATTTTCCATGTAGTGGAGGTGAGAAGCCACTGAAGGCCTGAGGGCAAGAGAGTGAAATGTTTTGTTTCCTTGTAAAATATCACCCTGGCTAAAGTGTAGGGAGTAGGCAGTGAGGATGGGGAGCAAGAATGCAGGCAAAGGGACAAGCTTGGTAGTTCATGTGAGAGAGTGATGGTGGCTTGGACCAAGGAGGTAAGAGTAGGGGAAGTGAGAATACTGAAGGAGTGGTTCATTCTGAAGATAGAGTTTACAGGATTTGCTGATGGATTTGATGCAGGGTGTAAAGCAAGAAAAGTGAAGAATCCAAACACGCAGCACAGTTTTGTCCTAGTAATTAAGTGAATGATGGTGCCATTTATGAAAGAAAGATGAGGAATAAGTAAGTTTGTGTTGGAGAATAACTCAAGTTCTTTTTTGGACATGCAAGTTTTGCATACAAGTGGTAATAAAAGCCATGGAAGGAGATCAGTTAACATAAGTCATGATTGTAGATGAAATTGAGAAGAGGTCACACAAGAGGGACTTGAGTACATGCCAGCATTTAGGGGTCAGCACATAGAAGATTGGGAATTCCCTGACAGTCCAGTCGTTAAGACTCAGCGCTTTCACTGCTGTGGGCCTGGGTTCAATCCCTGAATGGGGAACTAAGATCCCATGCGTGGCATGGCCAAAAAAAAAAAAAAAAAAAAAAAAGAATATTGAAGATGATCCAGCAATGGAGACTGAAAGAAAAAAACTTTATATTTTATACTTGTATTTCAAATAACTAATGAACCTGGTTCCAACATGAATGCACCAAATATGTGACACCTGATAATATTCCAAATAACTGAAGGAAAATATCTGCCATACTTTACTCTGAGTAAAGTTGCTTTATTGATTACAAATTCTCAAAGGGCACTGACCCATGATTAGTGTATTTTGAAGATAGAAATTCTTTGTAATGGCTCAATACTCAGTACTATTAGAATAAGAGAAACTATTTCATGGCAGGAAAGATGTGTGATACAGGTAGAACCTTAAACTGGGTATTTTTTTACTTAAATATTCACCCAGTATCTTAATTTGAGAAAATTACAAGTGCAGGCAGATTCTTCATCATTAAAGGTGCCAGCCTGAAAAAAAAAAAAAAAGTGGTAATAGCTACAAGTAAAGTAGTGTCACCAACAGATACACACACACACACACACACACGCACACTCACACCTTTACACATTCTCAGTTTCTGCACTGATGTGGTCTTATTCTTACCAGCAGCAAATAAAGTATACTGAACTTGATGGTACATGCCCGTATGCTGCTCATTGCCTTTCTCCAAACTGATTTGTGCTCCAAATTGCTACCAGCCCAGGACCACCTTAAATCTTAAAGTTTGAGGTTATTACCTGGGCTTCATCATCCAATATGAAATATGGTTGAAGGCTAGTTTACACCTGGTTCTTCTTTATCTTGTCTGTGCTGTCTCCTAGGTTATGAACTTATTGAAGGCAGTCTTTTATTAGACTGGACATTATATGTAGGTGATCAAAATTAAGTTCAGATTTGGGGGAATTAACAAATCTCCTTAGGGACAAAGGGGTCTTTCATGCTCCATTTATTTATCTGAGTTCCTGATGTTCTTCAAATTTTGATCTAATAATTCTCTTTTTTTTGACTATTCAACTTTTAAAAGATTTTTTTAAAATGTTTTATCTACCATTTTTATTTGTTTTCTGTGGGATTGTGATCCAAATAACCTAGCCTGCTATTATTGGAAACCAGAAGTCTCACTCCCGTAGCTACTAGAGAAAATTTTACCCAAGTTTTCAAAACTCTGCCATTGCTTCCACAGTGTTCTTCATGATTGCCTCATACACATGTGATTTCTTCCTCCTTCAAAATCCCATATCATATCTCTGACCCTCTGTTACTCTTCTATCTATTAGTCATGAGTGCATTCAGCAGTTCTCTTTTTATATCATGCAGATTCTTAATGGCAGGTGGCATGTCTTATCCCCTGAAGCAACTAGTTCATGCTTTGCACAAAGCAAACACTTTATTTAACTGAAAAAGATTTCAAAGTATTGCTTGAGAAACCAACCATAATACAATCACTTCAGTTATTTCCCACATTTCTCAATTGCAACAAGGAATAGTCTTGAGCAATAAAAAAAGTTCCCAATTCTTTTCCCTCATATTCCACTGAAGTAGAGTTTACATAAAGTAATGTGACAGCCCAGTCTATTCTTCTTCTAACAAGACCCAGCTGCTAGAACATTCAATCACCATTAGTTCAATTTTTGATAACAAACATGTTTCATCAGCCTACTTCACAGACCCACTAAGTAGCCTCAGTTCACAGGGAAAGAAGGAATTGGCTCCCAAGGAGCATAATTCTATACAGACGGGGTCAAGCAAGACTGAGTGTCAAACTGCATGACAACACATAAAATGATGTGGGGAAAGACTGTGAACCATGTGTTGCCTTAATTGCTTGTGTATTTCTAAGAAAAATTATTGTTGCCAGAAAATCATCTAAAATTTGAAATCACACAACCCAGGGGATAAATTCTAGGCTTGCCCTTTTCTACCTACTTGTTGAATCTGAGATACCATGGATTATAAAATATCATTATTGGATTATAAAATATCATAATTTCCTTTCCATTTAGAAAGGAAAAAAATCAGTCAACTAATCCATGTTTCCCATTTGTGGTAAGCATATTGTGATTTCAGGAATGGTAAAAAGTGGTATAATATGCTTCTTAGAATAATTGGAGTATAGTATAGATCTTAACATCTTTAAAGCTCCATGTTTTCATTCAGTAGACAAATGGTTGTAAAAATACTTTCTTCAAATTAACTATACTCCAATAAAAAAAAAACCCTGCTGCTTTATCAACTAAGTTTATGTAATATTCTAAATAAAAAAGTACGTTCTTCATAAATGTTAGTTTCCTTGTTATCCTTTCTTTATCCGTCTCAATACTGACCCAGCGGGGTCACAATCTACAGGAACAGAATGAATCATAGTGTGAAGGTAAGGAATATGGCACCAAACCTACCCACAAAAAAACAGATCACAGGAGGTTGTGCTGGTTGAGCTATAAGTTGTACAGCTCAGAAAAAGAAAAAGTTTATCTGTAAACTTGCTTATACCCTCTCATGATGTATCTACCTACGGAGAAGAAGGGGTACTAGAAAGTTAACTAGTCTGATCTCTCCGCTTCCAAGAGGAAAACTGACTTATTTAAATGGGTGAGTTTGCAATAAATTAACAGAGTTTGTATGACATAACATCTCCCTCTCACCTTTCTCAGGAAAGCCACCTGCCCACCTACAGGAAGTGATCTGCTATGCCATGTATGAAAGTTACCCCACAGGGAAAGTCTGAGATTTTCTAACCCAGTTTGTGACTGGGTAGGTACATCTGCCTAATTCCTTGGATCAGTGTTACAAAGTTCACCTACCCACAGAAATAAACCACAATTTCTAACCTCAGCTTTATTATTAGTAAGGGTGATATTTTGGTCTCTTTTCTACTGTACATTTTCTTAATTGGATCAAGACTCATAATTCAGGAAGTTTTAACAAGGTGCTATTTGTAAGTTCCCTAAAAGAACAACTATTCTACCTGCCCTTGGCTCTAATGAAAAGGCAGGCCTCTGTATTAGAATACAGAAATGATGATAAAGGCTGCCTGTTCAAGATGTCATTGGGAAATTCAGTTCATCCCATAACCGTCCCTTCCTCACCCTGTCTGACACAGTCAGACAACCAGCCCATATCAAATATTTCTTATCTGCTGAGGAGGGGGACCACTCCTTTATTTTCCCTCTTCTCTGGCTTGTCTTAGCTTCCTCCCATCAACAGTGCTATCCAAAGCTTTATCTCTGGCCTGTGATGAACTTGGCTGTCCTCTCATTGCCACTAGCCAGCAGAGAAGCAACCCAGGCACTGATCCAAACCAAATAAAGGGCAGGCAGCTGCAGTCTCTGAGACGACAGAGTATTACCTAAAGGCCCAGCAAAGGCCACATATTGAATTACTGTGAGCCATCAAATTAGGAGGATAAGGAACTTTACCAATAAAATCACAACCCACTTTGCTTGGCCACATTCTCAGAGACCAACAAACTGGGACCAAAGGTAGCTATGCAGGAATATCAAGAAGTTGAGATGTGAGGACAGCCAGGACATTGGACAGGAGGAATCTTGCCCAGCTCCATGCTCATCTTATTTCCTTGTATACATTCTGTATCAAAACAAATAAATTATATTTTTTGCCATAAAAATTCAGCCACAATGCTTACTTTTGTGTTTTTGCACCGAGGGAAACTATCCCCATGCATTCCACATACTTGCATATTACTTATACAATTTGTAATTATTTTATTAGGTTGTGTCTTGTCTTACATCCCCTGGCCCACCCACTACCCAGCCATTTATGCAGCAAACAGCTCTATGCAGGTATAACCTGACAGCACTTGGCCTTGGCTATACATCATGTCTCTTGATTTATATCCTGGAACTTCTCTGGCACAGGGGCACCCTGAAGTGAAAGGCAGTTGACCCCTTTGGTGCCACCAGTGGATACTGGTGGGTAAATTCTCCCCCTTCTGTCCCTAAGGCAGACAATTCTGAGGCACATCTACACTGGGTACTATCACTGTCTCTGCACCTGCAACATGTTGTAGAGGTTCCATCCCTAAAGATCAGAAGTATGATAAAACACAAACTTCCTCAAAAGGATAGAATAACATTTTGAGCTAGTGAATTTAGAATAATGCAGACAGAGATGGTCAAACCAGTTTGTACCACACTTTGATCTTACATCCTTTCAAGAGAAAGGCACTGGCCCTAAAGGAAGGATGTTGATATAGCTCTCTAACTGAAAGAGAGGTTATGATCATCAACTAGAAAGAGAGCAAGAATGAAGAAGCAAAAGTGAGACTCAGTGCTCAATGAATACATAATTTAGCCTAAGGTCAACTCTGCTTACAATGATTTAAAAAATACGACTTTAGACTTCTTTGGAAGACTTTCAGTACTTCTAGATAGATCTAATCCATTACAACATGCTACATAGACATTACAAATTGCAATGATACAATTATTAAATATAGGTAACTTATTTTACAAAGCCTCTTCTTTTCAAATCAAGATGATCCAATTACCACATGATGCCAAGCCCAGTGTGTTTCCAACACAATTACAGATTATGTATTTGTGAGATTTTTATCAGTGAGACATTTCCAAAGCAAAGCTGGAGAAGCAACTCACTGAGGCCAGATCAATAATGAAATAATTGTACCCATTCCTGTTTTTTTCTAAGGCCAGGCTTACTGTGGAGGAGTCAGACTGTTATGAGTCTGAAGAGGTGACTTCTTTCTCTTTGGGTTATATATGACAAAGTTCCTCCTCATATCACTGCCTTCAGCTGTAGACCTGGTTCAAATACTGAAAGAAATTGGAATGAATGAAGATCAATCCAGCAGCCCAGCCAAAGAGGATCACTCACGAGTCTTGCTTTGGCGGCCTCAAGGGTCACACTGGCTCAAGATATACACTTGGTTCACCTAGAAAAAAATATTTTTATGGGTTTGAAGGATGAACTGATATGATCTAGAAAGAAGAAGAGGAAATAGGACTTTGTCATTCACAGAGTAGAGACCATTTGTGAGTTACTTCTCTTGGCAATGACTAGCAAAGAATATTCAGAAGAGAAGAGGCAACAATTTCCTTTGATGAAGTGTTTACCAAGTTGGGTCTACCTTTAACCACTGCAGTGGGAATTCTTCCATTCCAATCTCATTCACTATATATCTCAAACATCATGCACCTACCTAAAAAGATACCCTAGCAAGGGGTAAATTGGATCACAGAGAGTAATAAAATCTATGGAATCTTCCTTGAGTTTTGGTCATTAAAATCATTCAAATTCAGATAATTACCAGAATGGACATTTACAAATTCCCAGAAAAGAGCCATATTTTTACTAAAGGCGTTTTTGAATATTCTATTATGGTTAACCTGTCACAATGTGCTTTATCAACAAATCAATTCTACTTTTAGAAATAGTACATTGACAGAGAAAGAATCGACTCTTAAGTTCAAGATGTGGTATAGCATTTTGGAACGTTTTCACACTTTTAGGACGAGGTGGAAAGGACCTGTGACTCCTTGGTCTAAAATCAAATGTTCTGAAATAATTTTAATGGTGTTTAGGTCAGAGTCAGCACTTTGATGCTTTTTGAACTTACCATTTGTACTGCATAGCAGTCTTTTAAATTGAGTAGTTTACATATAACATTATATTAGTTTCAGGTGTTCAACATAATAGTCACATAATTGTATACATTTGCAAAATCATAACTATCTTTTAAGAGACCCTTTCTAACATGGTGACACGATGGTGAACACAAAAGATATTGGGAGAATTCGAAGTATAAATATCAAGTTGCTGCCTGAGGCTGTGCAGCTTGAGCCATTGTGATTTTCATACATGTTTGGGAAAATCTATTGGAGCCAAAGCAGAGAAATCACTTCAAACCCCGGCTAATGCATTCACTGGAGTAGGCTGTTAGCCTACTCAATTTAGCCAGAAATAGTCTCTGGGTGAGAGGGTCTTCATTTCCTTCCCCTCAAAGAAGCCTGGCTTTGACAAAGGATTCAGACTATTTTTATTTTCCTTTGCCAAACACAACATTTGGCAGAACACTGATCTTTGATTGGGCAAAATAAGAACTAGGTAGTGACAGAGTAGGGTCACTAGAGTGAGGTCTAGACCAGTGGTTTTCAAAGTGTGATCTGGGGGCCCTTAGGAGATCTTGAGACACTTCCAGGTCTCAAGGTGAGGTCAAAACATTTCACAACATTAAGATGTTGCCTGCCTTCCCCCGCCCTGCCCCGACTCTCTCTGAGTGTACAGGGGAGGTTTCGGTGACCGAGTGATGTGTGATGATGTCATTGCTCTGATGGCTAATGGAATATGAGTTGGTATTTTGAATTTTCTGTCTTAATTTCTAATACAGTAAATATCAATGGTTATAACTCATATTTTAAAGAAAACTCTTTGGGGTCCTCAATAATTTTTAACAGTTTAAAAGTATCTTGAGAAGAAAAAATTACATTTCTAGAACAATGCTTTCCAATAAAATTTATTGTCATGATGGAAATATTCTATAAAATATTCTATTCTATAAATCTGCACTGCACTGCATGTGACTGATGGCACCTAAAATGTGGCTAGTGGCTAGTGCGACTGAGGAACTGAGTTTTAAATTTTTGTAGTTTAAATTTAAATGTAAATAGCCACTGTGGGTGATGGCTACCATATTGGGCAATGCAGACCTAGACCCTCAGTGCCCTGACTCCTGATTTAATATTTTTCCCAGTCTTTTACACAAGTTTTTTTACAGTTGGAAACACATTTTTCTTCTGCTAACTATTAAACTCTTGGCTTGGTTTATGTGGTAGGTAAGGGGATATTTAACAACAAACATACAATAAGAGAATTATCATGTGTGGCTTTGAAATATAAATTCCAACTCAAATCTTTGACTCTAAAAAAGAAAAAAAAAACACAAAAAAATCTTGTAGTTGCCCATTTAAGAGTTATACAGAGTTTGAAAGAATGTTTATTCATGCCTCATCTCGAATTAACTACACAGGCTTTAGATGATAGTTTTTAAATTATAAACAGTGTTTTGGGCTTTGTTTCTGTTGCAGTTACAAAGAGACAAGAATGTAAATGTTGCAATTACATAAGGTCAGCTGGGTGTTCAGACATATTATTGTTAAACTGGCCTGCTTTGGTGTAGTCATTATTCATTAGCATCTGGATCTCAATTAGCAGAAATCCTGGATTTCTCAATTAGTAGAATTGTCTGGATATTGTGCACCTGACTCTTGCTAATCCTACTCCCAAGAGGAGAGTCTCAAGTTGAAAATATAAGCTTTGAATTGTGTGACACTTGGATGAGTTACTAACTCTCTCTAAACCTATTTTTTTTGCCAAGTAACATGGGATAATGATGCTATTAGTGGCTTCTCTATATGTTGTTGAGAGGATTAAGTGAAATAATGTATGTAAAACACTTAGTACAACTCCTGAAAATTGAAAATACTCAATAAGAGGCAGTTAGTGCCCAAATTATTACTATTAGCTGTGTTTACATAGCAAATCTTTATTGGGAGCCAATCATGTGCTGGACAGTGCGTTAGTACTGGTGAATAAGCAGATGTGGTCCCTGCACTCATGGAGCTTACAACTAGTGAGGAAGAGAGACGAACAATTACATAAATAAATAAGAGTTCTAGCTGGTGCTGAGCTTTCTCCGAGAAGAGCTGAGTCATAAATAGGATGTATAAGGAAAACCATTTAGATTGAGAGGCCCAGAAAGAACTCTTGGAGGAAAGAACATTTAAGCTGAGATCTGAAGTATCAGTAGGTTTTACCACTGGTAGAAAGGTGTTTCAGGACAGGTCAGTTTGGAGTAATGGTTAATAAATAGACTAAAATTCAATGACTAAACAAGACAGAAGCTCATTTCTCTTTCCCTTTCCCGTCCAGGGTCAGTAGTCAGGCTCTGCTCTGTAAAGCCATCTGGGGATCCAGGCTGAAAGGGCAGGTCTGTTTTCTCCACTGTGACTTCTAGAGTTGCTCCCCACCATCATTTCCAGCCAGCAGGAAGGAAAGGGAGATGGACATCCAGGAAGAATTTTAAACAGACAACCCAAAATTTGCACTTATACAGGAAGGTTGTCTGGATGTTCCGACAGGCTGTCATTGAACTGGCCTGCTTTGGTGTAGCCATCATAATTCACTAGGACCTGGATCTCAATTATAGAGATCCTAGAACAATCTGGATATTGTGTACCTGATTCTTGCAAACCAAACTCACAAGAGATATATGAGCATCAAAGAGTATCCTTAAAAGGATAAACTTTTACTTGACTGAGTTACTCAACCTTTCTAAGCCTATTTCTTCCTAGTGAAGTGGTATAATGCTAATATCAGTGCCTTCTCTATATGTTGTTGAGAGGGTTAAATGAGATAATCCCTTACACTCATATGCCACTGATGTCAGATGGCTTTGTAATATGGCTACACCTCGATGAAAGAGCAAGTAGGAAATGTAGTCTCTCACTAGACAATCATATTCTGAGTAAAATGGAAAACTAATTGTGATTTCCCCTAGATGTCTACCACACAGGAAGAGGAAACCAAAAATAAAAAGCCATAATATTGGAAAGATCTTGGCACACTAAAGGAATGGGATGGAGACTAGAATGGCTTGGGGAAAGTAGTATGACATGAGGCTAAATGTCAGGATCCCCTCCTGCAATCAATTTATAATCCACTAGGAGAGACAGAAGTAAGCAAACATGATTAATGCTATTATAAATGCAAACAAACATGATGTATTGGTAGCAGAGAATAAGAGTCATTTTTTTTTTTTCACTCAGGAGATCGTGGAGAATGGGACATTTTAGTCACCTCTGTGACTAAGAATTTGGGTGCAAGGTGACAGGTGGGGGGACATAGGAAGGAAGATGAAGAGCATTTGTACAGAGCAAAAGCAAAGGCAAGGAGCCAGGATATTTCAGGGTGAATTCTAAGAGTGGCAAGGGCTATAGCTTAAAACATCATGAGAAAGAGAGTTTGCCTATGCTACCCTTAAATAGTCCCCAAAGAGAAATTTTGCACTATTAGTAATACAGCTAGGAAGTATTATAACAAATAGATCATGCAGTCAAGATGTAATATCAATTTCTTGAGTTATGTTCAAAAAGTGTTTGAAAAACAATGCTCTCCATCTTCATCTAATATCATAGCACCAACTTTATTTATCTCTCCAACTAAGGAACAATTCCTTTGCATCAAAGTCTTGTTGAACAAATTAATATTTCTGATGTGCTAGTTTTATCAAAAACAGAAAATATTGCTGCACACTTATCTGAAACATGCATGCAATACAGAAATAATTTTTATTTACTCTGAAAGTTAATTTATTTCACTAACACTTCGAACTTCTGTTTTTCCCACAAAGCTGAAAATATATTCAGTACTTTCATTCACTTACTCATACACTCATTCATTCAGGAATGTTCGTGAATGTCAACAATCTATACTAAATGTTAGGCACTGGGATGTTAATAAGACAGAGTCCTTGACCTCAAGAGTTGCAGGGTTTCATCTGAATGGAAGAGGAACAAACACCACAGTATAATGCAGAGCAGAGTAAAAGACATGATATTATGTCAGTATAAATAAGGACAGAAGAAGGCGGTGGTTACTCTGTGAAGAGAAAACAAGGTAGGTTTTGTGGGAAGAGAACCACCTGAGATAGCCTGAACATTGATCTGGATTTTGAAAGCTAAAGAAGAGTCTTCCAATCTGCGAAAAAAATCATGAATTTCTGAGTATGATTGGTTAGTTTAGGGGTGGCAATTAGTCCAGAGTAGATAGAGCAGCTAGTCAAAAGAAGGAGAAATAAGATAGAATGTTATGAGACCCAAATTGTGGAGAGCCTTGAATGCTGAGCAAAATATTTTTGAATTTGTTTCATAAATAATGGGAAATTATTGCAGGTCATTAAGAGGGGGATGGATATGACTGGATCAAAGTTTTAGGAAGAGAGCTCTGGGGACAACATGATTGGTAAAAGGCAGCTGAGCTCAGTGAGCATAGAAGTATGGTGTCCAAAGTGAATCCTGCCACTTGATAGCTGTGTGACATTGAGCAGATGATTTACCTGATCAGTGGCTTATTTTCCTCATCTGTAAAACAAGGATGATAATGATAGCTACTTCATAGGGTTGTTATGAGGACTGAATGAAGTAATTCATGTCAAGTGTTTAGAACAATGCCTGATATATAATAAGCATAACTACCTATTTCATAGAGTTGTGAGGGATTAAATTAGGTACAAAGTTAGTTACAAACACATGCAAAGTTCTCAGCAAAGAGCCTGGTTCCTAGCAATCACTCACAAAAGGATAGTTTGGGGATTTTTTGGACATCCTTATTGGAGTATGATGCTTTACAATGCTGTGTTAGTTTCTGCTGTATAACAAACTGAATCAGCTATATGTATACATATATCCCCTTATCCCCTCCCTTTTGCATCTCCCTCCCAAACTCCCTATCCTACCCCTCTAGGTGGTCACAAAGCACCCAGCTGTTCTCCCTGTACTATGCAGCTGCTTCCCACTAGCTATCTTATACATTTAGTAGCATATATATGTCACTGCTACTCTCTCACTCCGTCCCAGCTTACCCTTCCCCCTCCCCGTGTCCTCAAGTCCATTCTCTACATCTGCATTGTTATTCCTGTCCTGCCCTTAGGATCCTCAGAACCTTTTTTTTTTTTTTTAGATTCCATATATATGTGTTAGCATACGGTATTTGTTTTTCTCTTTCTGACTTACTTCACTCCGTATGTCAGACACAAGGTCCATCCACTTCACTACAAATAACTCAGTTTCGTTTCTTTTTATGGCTGAGTAATATTCCATTGTATATATGTGCCACACCTTCTTTATCCATTCATCTGTCGATGGACACTTAAGTTGCTTCCTTGTCCCGGCTATAGTAAATAGAGCTGCAATGAACATCATGGTACACGATTCTTTTAGAATTATGGCTTCTCAGGGTATATGCCCAGTAGTGGGATTGCTGGGTCATATGGTAGTTTTATTTTTAGTTTTTTAAGGAACCTCCATACTGTTCTCCAGAGTGGCTGTATCAATTTACATTCCCACCAACAGTGCAAGAGGGTTCCCTTTTCTCCACACCCTCACCAGCATTTGTTCTTTATAAATTTTCTGATGATGCCCATTCTAACAAGTGTGAGGTGATACCTCATTGTAGTTTTGATTTGCATTTCTCTAATGATTAGTGATGTTGAGCATCCTTTCATGTGTTTGTTGGCAATCTGTATATCTTCTTTGGAGAAATGTCTATTTAGGTCTTCCACCCATTTTTGGATTGGGTTGTTTGCTTTTTGATATTGAGCTACATGAGCGGCTGCTATACTTTAAAGATTAATCGTTTGTCAGTTCTTTTGTTTGTTGTCTTTTCATCTTGTTTATGGTTTCCTTTGCTGTGCAAAAGCTTTTAAGTTTCATTAGGTCACATTTGCTTATTTTTGTTTTTATTTCCATTTCTCTAGGTGGTGGGTCAAAAAGGATCTTGCTGTGATTTATGTCATAGAGTGTTCTGCCTATGTTTTCCTCTAAGAGTTAGTAGTGTCTGGTTTTACATTTAGGTCTTTAATCCATTTTGAGTCTATTTTTGTGTATGGTGTTAGGAAGTGTTCTAGTTTCATACTTTTACATGTCCAGTTTTCCCAGCACCACTTATTGAAGAGACTCTCTTTTCTCCATTGTATATTCTTGCCTCCTTTGTCAAAGATAAGGTGGCCATATGTGCGTGGGCTTATCTCTGGGCTTTCTATCCTGTTCCATTGATCTATATTTCTGTTTTTGTGCCAGTACCATACTGTCTTGATTACTGTAGCTTTGTAGTATAGTCTGAAGTCAGGGAGCCTGCTTCCTCCAGCTCTGTTTTTCTTTCTCAAGAGTGCTTTGGCTATTTCGGGTCTTTTGTGTTTCCATACAAATTGTGAAAATTTTTGTTCTAGTTCTGTGAAAAATGTCATTGGTAGTTTCATAGGGATTGCATTGAATCTGTAGATTGCTTTGGGTAGTATAGTCATTTTCACAATGTTGATTCTTCTAATCCAGGAACATGGTATATCTCTCCATCTCTTTGTATCATCTTAAGTTTCTTTCATCAGTGTCTTATTGTCTTCTGCATACAGGTCTTTTGTCTCCTTAGGTAGGTTTATTCCTAGGTATCTTATTCTTTTTGTTGCAGTGAAAAATGAGAGTGTTTCCTTAATTTCTCTTTCAGATTTTTCATCATTAGTGTATAGGAATGCAAGAGATTTCTGTGCATTACTTTTGTAACCTGCTACTTTACCAAATTCATTGATTAGCTCTCGTAGTTTTCTGGTAGCATCTTTAGGATTCTCTATGTATAGTATCATGTCATCTGCAAATAGTGACAGCTTTACTTCTTATTTTCTGATTTGGATTCCTTTTTATTCTCTGATTGCCATGGCTAAAATTTCCAAAACTATGTTGAATAATAGTGGTGAGAGTGGGCACTCTTCTCTTGTTCCTGATGTTAGAGGAAATGGTTTCAGTTTTTCACCATTGAAAATGATGTTGGTTGTGGGTTTGTCATATATGGCCTTTATTATGTTGAGGTAGGTTCCCTCTATGCCCGCTTTCTTGAGAGTTTTTATCATAAATGGGTGTTGAATTTTGTCAAAAGCTTTTTCTGCATCTATTGAGATGATCATATGGATTTTCTCCTTCAATTTGTTAATATGGTGTATCACATTGATTGATTTGTGTATATTGAAAAATCCTTGCATTCCTGGAATAAACCCCACTTGACCATATTGTATGATCCTTTTAATGTGCTGTTGGATTTTGTTTGCTAGTATTTTGTTGAGGAGATTTGCATCTATGTTCATCAGTGATACTGGCCTGTAGTTTTCTTTCTTTGTGACATCTTTGTCTGGTTTTGGTATCAGGGTGATGGTGGCCTCCTAGAATGAGTTTGGGAGTGTTCCTCCCTCTGCTATATTTTGGAAGAGTTTGAGAAGGATAGGTGTTAGCTCTTCTCTAAATGTTTGATAGAATTCTCCTGTGAAGCCATCTGGTCCTTGGCTTTTGTTTGTTGGAAGATTTTTAATCACAGTTTCAATTTCAGTGCTTGTGATTGGTCTGTTCATATTTCCTATTTCTTTCTGGTTCAGTCTCGGAAGGTTGTGCATTTCTAAGATTTGTCCATTTCTTCCAGGTTATCCATTTTATTGGCATGCACTTGCTTGTAGTAGTCTCTCATGATCCTTTGTATTTCTGCAGTTGTTACGTCTCCTTTTTCACTTCTAATTCTGTTGATTTGAGTCTTCTCCCTTTTTTTCCTGATGAGTTTGGCTAATGGTTTATCAATTTTGTTTATCTTCTCAAGGAACCAGCTTTTAGTTTTATTGATCTTTGCTATTGTTTCCTTCATTTCTTTTTCATTTATTTCTGATGTGATCCTTATGATTTCTTTCTTTCTGGTACCTTTGGGTTTTTTGTTCTTCTTTAATTGCTTTAGGTGTAAGGTTAGGTTGTTTATTTGAGATGTTTCTTGTTTCTTGAGGTAGGATTGTATTGCTATAAACTTCCCTCTTAGAACCACTTTTGCTGCATCCCATAGGTTTTGGGTCATTGTGTTTTCATTGTCATTTATTTCTAGGTATATTTTGATTTCCTCAGTGATATCTTGGTTATTTAGTAGTGTATTATTTAGCCTCCATTTGATTGTATTTTTTACGTTTTTGTTCCTGTAATTGATATGTAGTCTCATAGTGTTGTGGTTGGAAAAGATACTTGATGCAGTTTCAATTTTCTTAAATTTACCAAGGCTTGATTTGTGACCCAAGGTATGATCTATCCTGGAGAATGTTCCATGTGCACTTGAGAAGAAAGTGTATTCTGTTGTTTTTGGATGGAATGTCCTACAAATATGAGTTAAATCCACCTGCTCTAAAGTGTCATTTAAAGCTTTTGTTTCCTTATTTATTTTCACTTTGCATGATCTGTCCATTGGTGTAAGGGGGGAGTTAAAGTCCCGTACTATTATTGTGTTACTGTCAATTTCCCCTTTTAAAGCTGTTAGCATTTGCCTTATGTATTGAGGTGCTCCTATGTTGGGTGCATAAATATTTACAATTGTTATATCTTCTTCTTGGATTGATCCCTTGATCATTATGTAGTGTCCTTCTTTGTTTCCGTTATAGTCTTTATTTTAAAGTCTATTTTGTCTGATACGAGTATTGCTACTCCAGCTTTCTTTTGATTTCCATTTGCATGAAACATCTTTTTCCATCCACTGACTTTCAGTCTGTATGTGTCCATAAGTCTGAAGTGGGTCTCTTGGGGACAGCATATATATGGGTCTTGTTTTTGTACCCATTCAGCCAGTCTGTGTCTTTTGGTTGGAGCAGTTAATCCATTTACATTTAAGGTAATTATCGGTATGTACGTTCCTGTTACCATTTTCTTAATTGTTTTGGGTTTGCTTTTGTAGGTCTTTTCCTTCTCTTGTGTTTCCTGCCTAGAGAAGTTCCCTTAGCATTTGTTGTAAACCTGGTTTGGTGGTGATGAATTCTCTTAACTTTGCTTGTCTGTAAAGTTTTCAATTTCTCCGTCAAATCTGAATGAGATCCTTGCTGGGTAGAGTACCCTTGGTTGTATGTCTTTCCCCTTCATTACTTTAAATATGTCCTGCCATTCCCTCTGACTTGCAGAGTTTCTGCTGAAAGATCAGCTGTTAACCTTATGGGGATTCCCTTGTATGTTATTCGTTGCTTTTCCCTTGCTGCTTTTAATAGTTTTTCTTTGTATTCAATTTTTGATAGTTTGATTAATATGTGTCTTGTTGTGTTTCTCCTTGGGTTTATCCTGTATGGGACTCTGCACTTCCTGGACTTGATTGACTATTTCCTTTCCCATGTTAGGGAAGTTTTCAACTATAATCTCTTCAAATATTTTCTCAGATTTTCTTTTTCTCTTCTTCTTCTGGGACCCCTATAATTCAAATGTTGTTGCATTTAATGTTGTCTCAGACGTCTCTGAAACTGTCCTCAGTTCTTTTTATTCTTTTTTCTTTATTCTGCTCTGTGGTAGTTATTTCCACTATTCTATCTTCCACGTCACTTATCCATTCTTCTGCCTCAATTATTCTGCTACTGATTCCTTCTAGAGTATTTATAATTTCATTTATTGTGTTGTTCATCACTGTTTGTTCTTTAGTTCTTCTAGGTCCTTGTTAAACGTTTTTTGTATTTTCTACATTCTATCTCTGAGTTTTTGGATCTTCTTTACTATCATTACTGTGAATTCTTTTTCAGATAGACTGCCTATTTCCTTTTCATTTGTTTGGTCTAGTCGGTTTTTACCTTGCTCCTTCACCTGTTGCATAGTTCTCTGTCTTCTCATTTTGTTGAACTTACTGTGTTTGGGGTCTCCTTTTCACAGGCTGCAGGTTCGTAGTTCCTCTTATGTCTGGTGTCTGCCCCCAGTGAGTGAGGTTGGTTCAGTGGCTTGTGTAGGCTTCCTGTTGGGAACACTAGTGCCTGTGTTCTAGTTGGTGGGGCTGGATGTTGTCCCTCAGGTGGGCAGAGCCATGTCTGGTGGTGTGTTTTAAGGTGTCTGTGAACTTAGTATGACTTTAGGCAGCCTGTCTGCTAATGGATGGTGTTGTGTTCCTGTCTTGTTTGGCATTAGGTGTCCAGCACTGGAGCTTGCTGGCCGTTGGGTAAGCTGGGTCTTAGTGTTGAGATGGAGATCTCTGGGAGAGCTCACACCGATTAATATTACTTGGGACCGGGAGGTCTCTGGTCATCCAATGTCCTGGACTCAGCTTTCCCACCTCAGAGGCTCAGGCCCAACACCTGGCCAGAGCACCAAGACCCTGGCAGCCACATGTCACAGAAGAAAAGCAAGAAAACAAACAACAAAAAATGAACAGGCAGAACCCCAAAACAAATGGTAAAAACAAAACTAAACACACAAAATCATACAAAGAAACATACACACACACAGTCACAAAAAGAGGGAAAAATAATTTTTTTAAATGAAGGAAGAGAGCAACCAAACCAATAAACAAAACCACAAATGAAAACAAACACTAAAAACTAAACTAAGAGAAACATAAAACCAAAAACAAATCAAACACAGAAAGCAAACCCTGTGTCCACAGTTGCCCCCAAAGTCCACCACCTCAATTTTGGGAACAGTCGTTGTCTATTCAGGTATTCCAAAGATGCAGGGTTTACCAAGCCGGTTTTGGGGATTTAATCCACTGCTCCTGAGGCTGCTCAGAGAGATTTCCCTTTCTCTTCTTTGTTCACACAGCTCCTGGGGTTCAGCTTTGGTTTTGGTCCCACCTCTGCATGTAGGTTGCCCTCAGGCATCTGTTCCCCCCCCAGACAGGAGTTGGTCAAAGCAGTGGCTGATTAGGGGTCTCTTGCTCACTCAGGCTGGGGATAAGGAGGGGTACGGTAGTCATAACTGCATGCAGGGAGTGCCTGAAGCGGCAGAGGCCGGCGTGTAGTTGCAACAGCCTGAGACGCGTCGTGTGTTCTCGCAGGGAAGTTGGCCCTGGATCATGGGATCCTGGCAATGGCATGCTGCACAGGTTCCCGGGAGGGTGTGGGTAGTGACCTGTGTTTGCACACAGGACCCTTGGTGGCAGTGGCAGCAGTGGTAGTGGTCCGTGTCCGCCTCTGGGGTCCAAGATGATAGCTGCAGCTCACCCCCGTTTCTGGAGCTTGCTTGGGCGGTGCTCTGCTGTCTGTGGGTACACGGAGCAGGAAGCCTCTCTCTTCACTCACCCTGAAACAATGGTCTCTTGCCTCTCTGGCAGGTCCAGACTTTTTCCTGGACTCCCTCCCAGCTAGCTGTGTCACACTAGCCCCCTTCAGGCTGTGTTCACGCAGCCAACCCCAGTCCTCTCCCTGGGGTCTGACCTCTGAAGCTCAAGCCTCATCTCCCAGCCCCCACCTGCCTGACAGGTGAGCAGACAAGATTCTCGGGCTGGTGAGTTCTGGTTGCACCAATCCTCTGTGTGGGAATCTCTCCACTTTGGCCTCTGCACCCCTGTTGCTGTGCTCTCCTCCGTGGCTCTGAAGCTCCCCACCCCCTGTCCCCACCAGTGAGGGGACTTCCTACTGTGTGGAAACTTTTCCTCCTTCACATCTCCCTCCCAGAGGCACAGGACCCATTCCTATCCCTTTGACTCTTTTTTTTCTTTTTTCTCTTGCCCTACCCAGGTACATGGGGATTTTCTTGCCTTTTTGGAAGTCTGAGGTCTTCTGCCAGCGTTTAGTAGGTGTTCTGTAGGAGTCATTCCACATGTAGATGTATTTTTGATGTATTTGTGGGGAGGAAGGTGATCTCCTCGTCTTACTCCTCCTCCATCTTGAAGGTCTCCCAAAAGGATAGTTTTTATTATCAAGAAGTATTCACACAGGGAGCTTGTAATCCCATAATTCTTTACCCTTGGATAACTCCCAGCCCCTGGGATGCAAAGAGCACAGGCTTTGGAATCAGGTAGACCTGATGCTTGTTCTGTCATTTAAAGTGGTGTGAATGTGGGCATTTTTCTAAAACTAGGGCCACCCTGTTTCCTCCTGAAATAATTAGAGTACTTCCCCCCTCCAAAGGTTGTTGTGAAGATCATAGGAAACAATTTACATAGAGTAGCTAGACTGATGCAGAGTAAGCACATAGTAGAAGTTTCATTCCCCATCTTTTTTGAGCTTCTTCTTACATCTGCTGCAAGAGATGAAAAATCACACACCCTGACCTCAACCTAGGTATGTCTAGCCTCAAAGCCAGTCTTGGTGAGAAGCCAGGCAGAAGATAGGCACTGTTTTGGATCATTAGTTATGGGTTTCAGAGAAGGACAAAAGAAGAATGAAACCAAACCAACCCCTTCACTTGCCAGCCCTCTTGCTGTCTGTCTCCCACTAACACATAACCAAAATTATCCACAGACCGCCAATGGGTGGGTGAGCCATTGTGCAATGTTTTCAGCTGGGTAAAGTGTGGAAAATAAGGAAAGAAGGAAGGGCCAACAGACAGGGCATTTGGGGATCGAAACTATAAGTGATGATTATAATGGATCTAGAGCAGAGGACAGCATATACATTAATTTAGAGGGAGATGGGGTTTTTTTTCACATCAAAACACAGATTTAGACCACCTAAGTGAATAAGCTTTCTTCATATTTGGAAGGTGTTATGGCATAGTGGCTGAGAAATGTGCTTTAGAAATAGTGATTGTTGAGTTCCAACCCTGACTCCATCACTTGTGAGCAGTATAGCCTTGGCAAGGTAATTAAAACTTCTGAGCAGCAGTTTCCTCAGTGGTTCCTAAATCATCACATTAATGCAATGATTAAATATTATAATCCATACAAAGCAGGTGAAATAGTCTTTGCACATAGTGAGTGTTCAAAATGTTAAATATTGTAATTGTGATTTCAGCTTTTAGCTAAGTCAACACAGCTCAAAATAAGGAAAGTAGAGGTAATTATCTATCTATTGTAGGTGGTGCAGATGACAAGGAAGATGAGTTAGACATCTACCTTGCAGCCTGAATGACATAATTTCTTAGATTTACTCAGTATAGCATTAACCTAAATTTACTCTCCTGAAAATGACTTTCCTAATAGATGCCATCTTCTTTTCCCATTAAAAAATTGTTTTTCTAAACTTCTGATATATAGAACTTCTCTGTTTCTTGAGAAACTACTTTTATTAAACATTCTTATCAAGTGATTTGCTTCTCAAATACCTTCAGGCTTGGCCATGGCTCATAAATCTTTTATGTACTCATTACCACTCCTACGTGTGGTTTGGATCTTACTGCCTTTCCTTCAATCCATATAATACTTCTTGGAGGCAACAGGGCTATTTTCACCTTCTAGCTTTGTAATAGCATTAACTTTACCTGGAAAGTGCCCTCCTGTTCTCTACTTAGCATTTGTCAAGTGCCGATTTTGTGCCTATAGTTGTACTACGTACCCTGAGTCTACAGGTGCAAAATATGGGTCTGGCTTCTCAACAGTTTAGAATCTAATAAAAGAAACAAATCTCATATGCATGAAACAACTAGAGAATAGAGGCAAGGAAATTATGAAAAAAGGGAGGATAATATGGTAAACACAGGATATGGGCCCACCAGAGGAATGAGAATAGCTGTACGTTGCTTTCTGGGAAATAGCAATCACTACAGCTGGGAAAGGGAGGGGAAGCAGTGAAGAAATATTTCTGTTGGCCAGATGGCTGGCTGGCAGCACCACAGCTGGGGACTCCATATTTCTTGATCTGCTGCAGCCTCTTCTTGACACACAATGCACTTTCCTCTATAGAAACTTTATAAATAGTACTTAGTTATCGACGTTGTTTACAAAGGGTGATTTAATCCAAAGAGAAGCTAAACCATATAGTACTAGAGTACATTAATAATTAATATTTTGTAGGATATTGCAATGTAAATAGAATTTTTGCTTACCTTGCCTTACTTAAGGCTGACAACAAACTACCCTATGAGGAAGTTATTATTTCCATCTTCAAATGAGTAAAATGAAATTGATAGAAATGTGTGTGTGTGTGTGTGTGTGTGTGTGTGTGTGTGTTGAGGGTGTGTCAGGACAAAGGTAATTCTGTGAAGTAATCCATCATCCAGAACATTATTTCTAGAGGAAAAACGTTTCAAATACTAACCAACTAACTTGGATTAAAAATTTTAGAATATAACCCACTTATAAATTTTAAACTGATGACAGAAAATGCAAATCTGGGCCTGCCGCCTAATATTTTACTACCTTGTTTTTCTGCCAAGCAAAAAGATGTAGATTTCCTTTTCCATATAGTTTTTCAAGTACTGATTTACTAGATCCCCGGAAATCTATTAATATGGGCCTATTTTTCTCTCTCACATTAGAATAAATAATTAATTACCATGCTAGAAGTGAACAGATCCCCTCTATCAATAATAACATGCTTCTTTGGCAAGTTGTGTAATGCAGTAGTTTCCAAGGAACTTCCTATCAAATCCTTACAAAATGGGGTTTAGATTTTACTTATCCTGTTTGGCTTTAAAATACATTCCACACTTTATTCCATTTTATTTTCTAGTTTTTCTTATCTAAGTTCAAGTTTTTAGTCATAGACAATCAAGCCATATTTGTTTCAGTGAATTTGTAAATCTTCTAAGCTCTTGGCTGTCTGTCCCTAGAATATCCCATTACCTCTCTACTGTGTTCCCTGTCTGTATTCTCCTTCTTTTGGGAAATGAATAATCTAAGAGATGCAGTCTGGCCAATGAATATCTTTATGAGGCTTTGATCTTTGTTAATTCCTCCACCAGCTGACCAACATTTTAGAATGATTTCAACTGTTATATGCTGGAATATAACAACTGTTTTTCCATTATTTCATAAAAATTTGTAAATATTAATACTAAAACACACACACACTTAAAAGATGATATGGATTGCAAGGTGAACAGTGACTTCTATTCCCACATCTTCTTCAGATAAAGAATCTTACCTGAATGGATTGCTTTGTAATTTTTCTTGTAGTTAGTATTTGTTATTGCAATGTAAGTTCCCTCATAGTTAGCACTTGCTATTAAGAAACAAAAGTTAAAGTAATTTGTCCAAATATATAAAGTCATTGTCAAGGCTAGGATTAGACCCCAGGTTTTCTGGTTCTTATCTCCTAGTCCTCAGCTTGATTCACAGGATTCTTCTCCTTCTGATCTCTATTTCTATAAGGCTGGTACTAATATCTCATCTAAACAGAAAGCTGTCATGGACAATACAATTGGTCTCTAATGATCTTCTGCAGGCTCCCATGGCCATCATCTTTGCAACTCATTGCAAAGCTCTTCCCAGTCCTTTCATTAAAAGTTGAAATTTATTTGCCAGCTAACTAATTTGTGTTATTCTACCTTTTGTTTGCAATGTGGATTTACCACTAAGTGTGCAATTGAAAAGTTTCTCTCTTCATGGTGAATTTTTTAAGTGTTGAGTTATGGTGTTGAGAATAATTACAGTCCCACTTATCTCCAGGATTTTGAATTATTCTCAGGTCATGTTTATGAGACATTTTGTCGGTTGAAAGATGTTTTCCTTTCCCTCCCTCCTAGACATGTTATGTTCCACAACAACTCCAAGTAAAAACCTGGCCATAGAGCCCAGCCTCCAAGGGAAGTCGGGGGACTTGGGAGGACAAGCAGGTGTCCTCAGATGCAAGGTCTGTTTGCCCAGACCCCCCGCCCCCCAAAACAAGCAGGCCTTCAGCCACCAAAGAAGCTAGGAAAGCAGTAGATCTACCTTGAACCTGGAGGTTGAAGCCACATTTCAATAATATTGTGAGACAGGCAGAATGTGAAAGCCTGGAAGAGAGAAACTGGAAAGAATTCAAGAAGAGCCAGACTTTCTGGGGTAAGTGGCAGCACAGACAGAACTCGATCCAGAAGCACTCAAGAATCTAAAGAACACTAACTTGCTATACTAATATTAGCTAAAGTAAATAGTGACCTCCATTTAAAAATTAACTTGTCCTCTAACTCTAAATGATTGGAAATTCGGAATTCTTTGGGAGTTAAAGCCATTACAAAGGGGCAAATAAGGGGTCAACAGAAAGAATAGACAGAAAGTCTCATGGGAAGTTCTAAATAAATTTTTATTCAAAAAAAATCTGAAGCATTAAAACAAAATTGTGTCTTTGGAATAGGAATTAGACTTCTAGGAATGTGTCCTAAAAGATAATCTTAAATAATTACATAAAAAACTTTAAACACAAAGATATCAATGTAATACTTTTATGATTAAAAATGAGCCACATAAATTCTTAAAACCATGGAAATTGTTAAATAAATGATGATATACCATGGAAAATAAAAAAGTCATAATGTTCAAAAAATTTAAAATATCTTAAATTGCGCATTATGATGTATCAAGTGAAAATATGAAAACTTTGGCATAATATTTTTATGTACACAAAACTGTAAAAATATAGATAATGGCTATCTTTTGGCAATGCAATTATAGGTGACATTTATTTCTCAATTATTTTCCAAATTTTCTAAGGAACATGGAAAGCAGTCTAACATAACACATAAAAACTCAAGGTCTGCATTTGGCTGTCTGGCTTCTCATTTTTACCAGCTTTATGATCTCATATAGTCTACCAGCCTTATCATCTTGGGCCTCAGTTTCCTCATCTGTGAAAATGGGTTAATAATAATACCTAACTCATAGACCTGTTTTAAAGCTTAAATGAAATAATGTAAAGTGCATAGAACAGTCCAGGCACATAGTTAACCATCTAATAAATTTTAACTATTTATTACCTTGAAAAAAAAGAGTATGTCCATATGCACACACACATACCTAAGTTTTAAAACAAAGAAAATAATCAAGATGCCCATTCAATAAGACAGTTGAGTATTGTTAAAAACCCAATTTAAGCACACTTAGTTACCCTGCTTACTTAGTTTACTTTGAGAAGGACATAGGGAGGAACCAAGCAAAGAGTAGGCTGGTCAGGGCCATAGGTGTAGGTCCTGCCAAAGCAAAGCATGCCTCTTCCCTACTTGATTCATCCCTGTTCCTCAAGGATCATATTCATCCAGTTCTCTCCTGATTGCTCACTGCTTTGGGATGATTTGAGATTATTAATAATGTCCTATGAATATGACATGATAGACTTGGAAATATAGATTTTTCTACAAACCATTGAATGTGGGAAGTATAATGCTCACATACTTCTTCTCCATTCATCAAGGACCACAAACTCCATCTTCTCTACAGGCCAGCTGTGAAAAGGGAGGAAATGTTAGAACAATGCATTGGATTGACTTTGTATATTTTTCCAGTTCCCTATAAGTTATAATAGTTCTCTCAGTGTCTGTCTTTGCTCCAAAAGGGAACAAAGGGTGGATTGAAAGAGCCAATCCCTCAGAGAACTAAGCAGTTTAATCCCAATTCTTCATTAATGATCTCTATCCATGGGGCTGTGTGGTTTAGTAGAAAATTATAGACTGAATTTTAGCTCTGGACTTACTAGAGCTGAAATTGGGAAAATTATTTAATTTCTGAATGTTGAATTTTCCATTTATAAATGAGAATCTATAGCAGTTATTTCAGAGAGTTACTGAAAGGATTAACAAAATATTCCTTGGGGTAAGATATGTGGTATATAGTAGGCATGCATTAAATGGTAGCTACTACTGTACAGGAACTTAAGAACAAAAGGAAATGTGGAGTTTCCATAATGACAACAAGTGCAAATAATTGCCAGTATTTAACATGTGCCGAGCACTATTTTGAGCACTTTACCTATAATAACACAGTTAATCCTCACAACAGCCTTTAGAGTTGGATAATATTATTTTACCCAAAATTAATTTACACAATATTAACTTTTCTCTGTTTTAGATAGTGAGGTTACTAAGTATAAAATGTAGTTTGAAGTATGAAATATGCTTTGGAGCTCCATGCCAACTCTATTAGTATTTGTCTTAAAAAGTGTGTCTCTCGCTCTAGACTGTGAACTCTTCAAGGACAAAAACCAGATCTTTGTATTCCCAGTTTTTGCCTGGTTTATAGAAAACATAAAATATATATATTCTAAAGTGAATCTATCTGCCTCCGTGGATGAAAATCAGTACCGTGTTCAGTGCAGAAATTAATTTTATTTAAGATTTCAGCGGCTACAAAAGAATGAATTAAGTGTATCTTCGTCATCCACAATACATATTTTCATACTTGAAGATCACAGTTTTAGAGTAATTACCAAGATCATTCATCAGTTTGTATTGAGTAACATCTCAATAGAGATAGTTACATGGGGTGCTGACGATTGCTGTTTTTGGATCTCTGCTGCCATTTCAGTGTTTTCATCCCCTTCTGCTGAGTCCACCGAATCAACCACAACATAGTCCATTCCTTTTTTTTTTTTTTAGTCCATTCTTTTCATCTGGTGTTGCTCTTCACTCAAGTCCTCTGTCCACGTAATTAACAGAATCAAATGTCTAAAAATTTGGACCAGATATTAGACCATAGAAATAACCGGGGACCAGGCCACGATCTTCAGAGTCTTGTTAAGTGGCCATTAACATGGCTGAAGTGAGATACACTAGGATTTGCTCATCAGAGAACTGCAAGCAATGCAATAGAATGCACACTAGCAAACAGTCCTTATATATAATTCTTTTCTGCATTAAGACATCAAAGAAAATGAACCCCAAAGAATGTTTAAAGTCTTTATAATAAATCTGTCTGAAATCTAAAAATCTCCTTTAGAACAGTATTTCATGAAATCAATGAATTGCCTTCAGACATTTCAGGGAAGAGTCAGGGGTTAAATGACTTCTGCACAATACATTTATTTTCTTGATTATACGAATGCTTTTAAAATAGGACTTTTACATAATTTTAAAATATTCATATGTAAGTGGTTTGTGGTCTAGAATATTTCACCTTCTGAGTCATCATTTTATTGGCTTATGGAAATGCTATGGTTGTTCAGGAATGTGTTTTTATATTCCAACAGGGACATGGAGTAATTTGAAAAGCCCATAATTCCCTTTAAATTTTACTCTCCAGTAATACAAGATGACACTTATTTAAAGATGCAACTACCTATGCTAATGGCTACCAATAAACATCTCCTTGGAAATAATCATGCAACCTTTTTTAGAGAGCAATTTTGATTGCTATTTGCAGGAACTGTTAATGTTTTTATCTCTTTTTAACTGTTTTAAGGGCCTTACATAACTTTTAAATAAATGTTAGTCAAATATTGATTTCAACACTATAATAGAAAGATTGAGGATGCTGGGAGTGATATTATATAACATATCTGTTACACAGTTTATGTTAGAATGCTCCAAAATTAATGTATCACCCTCCTGAGAACTTCAAAAGAAGAAGCTAAGTAGGTAGGAAGGAATATTGCACATTATAGAGCATCAGTTTCACTTTCTAAAGTGAATGCTCAGAGATCATGGAATTAGACAGTCCTACACATTTGAGCAAAGGATTATGATTTATAGGACATGACTGGAGGCAAGTCAAGTTGACTGTTAAGTTTATAAGTATATTAATAAAGACAATATCATATTGAATATAAACACCAGTTTCCTGGCAATCTAAAAATACAGATCCAACTACTAGTAAATAAAGAGAAGAAAAAAGTAAAATACCGAGGCTAAGCCAAAGGTAGGTTAATGACCTACTCTGGAAGGGAGATGTGTACATCTATTCTGTGAAGAAAAATATGGTGTAGTGTCTTAGCCAGACAGAAGCTTAAAGAGAGGTCATATATTCTGCAAAGGCTACTTTTGGAAGAATATTCATCACCTGTTCTTGATCATGTAGTTATTCTTTCCTGTTAAGTAAATGAACAAAAGAACTTGCATGAAATCTCTGCAAGAACTATTGTATCGTTTTACTGATTACCATTTATAGGTGGATGTAGAGCTAATAAGACATTCTCAGTATTGACAGGTAAATAATCATGAAGAAGTATGTAATCCTTTTTTTTAACTGAGTAGCTTAAAAATTGTTATTGTAAAATATTTTGGAAATTAAGAACAGTGTAAAAATAATCTAGTAAATAATTGTCCCCCTTTGGGAACTAAAAAATTACTATGGTATTTGAAGCCCCTGTGGACTCTCCCTGATTGCACCTCCAGAGGTAGCCCCTATTTTGAATTTGATGATGAAAGGTGTACAATCACATGGAAGTTCTTTCTGTTGGACAAACATGGTAACCTATAGAGCTACTCCAATATTCAATGCTTTGAACCTGGCTATTGGCAGTAGAAATTTGCAAAATAGAGAAAATGTTCAGAGAGAATTAGGATAATGAGCTTTGGCTTGTTCAAAGTGAAAATCTAGTAATGTTCTGATAAAACAGAGAATAACAAATGAAAATAGCTGCTCAAATAGCCAGACGTTTCTTTGAGATCAAGTCAATCTCAGTCCCATTCTCCTGATCTTGTTTACAACCTCTTTCCCCCATTTTTCCAGCTGCCCCTCAAAAGGAACAAAACATCTTAGGTGGAGAGCCGAGGGGCACATACCTTCAATTCTGTCTCTACTTTCTCCCTTCCCATTGCTCTCCCACAATATCAATCACTTTGTTCTTTGTAATAAAATACAAAAACTTCTTCATATTGTGGCTTTAAACTAAGTTTAAATGTGCTGTCTCAGGAATAGTCACTCTTTATAAATAGTCAGTCCCATACATGTTTTTATAAGATAAGAAATACTGTCAAATAATAATTACATGTTTTTATCTGCTGTCAGTAAAGTGATAACAGTTTCTGAGGAATATAAATGCATAGAATCTACACTAGTGTAGCCCAAGTTTTTTGGGACATGAAAGAGATCAAATAGTAACAACCCTAACTAATGCTTTGAGGGGGTGTTTAATGGTAACCCACAGAAAGAATGTGACACTGTGAAATGAAGATGTGCTTCCAGCTTGTACTCCAAATAGGAATTGACACTTACTGCTGGCATTCCTTACATTGCCACACAATGCTGAGAATTCTCCCTGTGGCAGAGGCCTCCTTCCCCAAAGAGAACATAGAGAGCTTGTGTTAGAGAAAGAGATGCAAAATCACAACTGTTTTCCCAGATAATAGGCATTGTGCAATATTTTGCAGATCATACTGAAGGACAGCAAAACCTTCAAAGGATATGGAATAAAGACAACTCAATAATTGAAGTTTGATTTTTAAAAAATAAATGTGTAACTTTAGTATAAGAATTATCATGGTTTAATAATATGGGGTCCAAAACAGGCAATAGACATTTCTGCAAAGACATTGTGGGACAGAAGCAACTCAGAACGTTCAGAAAAGGATCAAATAATGGCCATTATAAATGGTGCTAGAATATATTCACAGATCTGGGAAACAAAGGGTAGCAGTAGTACCGATCTCTCTAACCACCATGCTCAGCTACCCACTTGCAGGTTTTGTGCTTCCAGTACTCATGATGCTAAACTCTGACAACTCAAAGATTCTGGTTCCAAGGAGAAAAACGTTGGTACCAAGGCACAAAAATTGTGTTCCACTGAATCTAAAACTACAATTGCTGCCTGGTCACTTTGGGCTTGTGGACCAGCAGATAAATAAAGGGGTTACCTTCCTGATTGAAATAATTGACCCTGATTATCATGAGGAGTTAGGACACTTATGGGGACTTGTGGTGTCTCTATGCCATGGGAAAATGGGAAATGGGCAATTTCAAAAACTGGCCAGATAAGGCAAAGACAACCAAAAGCTCAAACCCCTCAGGGATGAAGGTCTAGTTTCCTCCACCAGGTAAGCAAATGAAATCAGCTCAATTTCAGAACAAGGATAATGAAAATCTAGAATGAATGTGAAGGAAGGCGATGACTAATATCAATAATTACCTAGAACCAGGGGCAGTCATGGGGAGTGTAGCTTATTCCAATAAGACTCAGTTGACCAAGTGAACTCAGTTTGGAGCTCCAGTACATCTGAGTAGTACAAGAGGCAGCCTCCAACATGCATTTATTGTTTTCCACATCACATACCCCTAAAAGTTTTTCTGATTTCAGTCACAACAGTGGGGAAGAGTTCTATACAATAATCTCAGCTGCATCTTGCACTGCATCTTCCCACCTCAAGAGCAGGCATCTTTCTGCATTCTGCTTTCACAGCTTCCCGCAAGGTAGTGGGAGTGTGCCTGACTAGTGCGCAAGAAGAGCTACAAGTAGGGGGTAGGAGTTAATGCCCCTGAGGGCCATCCTCAACCACTGGGTGAGGAGAACTGATGTTATATACTCCAGACTCCACGCCTTTAAGGAAGAATATTCTAGGAGGCATTCTGTCTACTTCCTGGAAGTTCCAGGGGAATGGAGACCCTCCCTGTCGCCCATAGCAGCAACTCAGTGAGGCATACTTACTTACGCTGGCTTTCCACTGTTCCCTGTTCCACTTCTCTACTTCCTCATTCTGCTGTCCTGGATCCCTTCACAGATGAACTACCAGCACCCAAGGCCTCGTCTCAGATTCTGATTTTAGGAAAGCAAAAATTATGGCAATTCTTTTTTTTTTAAAAAAAGAGAGAGAGAGACGCAAAAAAATTCTTTTGTCTACAGAAATACATCTCTTTCTGGGAGTTCTATGGATTGTAAAAATATTTAGCTTTCCATTATCCAGTTATCCACATTAAAGTGCTTTGTTTTGCCTTTCTTTGATCCTATGTTGTCTTCTCTTTTTGGAAATAGCCAGTTACCCCCAGACACTGATCCTAGTTTGGTCACAGGATGGTGATAGTGCAGCCCCCGATGCTCTGTCCCTCACCTCCCCTAATTTTATGTTACAGTGAACAAAGCTGAGACACCACCATACTTCTGGGGTATGTTTTACACTCGCTCAAGAGGCTACAGTCCTTATGTATTTTTCCCAAGTGGCCTGATCTCACAGTGCCTGCGGTTAGTTGTGTTTGTAGGTATTTGGCAATGAAGCTAAACATCTAAGTGTGGTCTGCCTTTAGAAAACACTGGACTGTTGAGTCAGAGGCCCTTGATTCCTTTTTACGATTCTACTTATTATGTTGAGAAACCTCCTACCCTCTCTGGGCAGTTTTTCCATCTGTAATGGAGCTACCCAGCTCTTACCTATATCTCAGACTAAAAGAAACAGAATTAATAGTTCTAGGAGCCTCTTAGAAGCTTAAATTAGAAATGGCCCTAATTCCACTGCACTTTCCTGTGTTGAAAATCTAAAGTGTTTCTATTAGTTGTTTTATCCTGATGTGGTTGGAAATATACTTTGACTACAAAAGAAGTAAGAGTCATCTTTCATCCTTCTATTTAACAGTTGAATTCTGATGCAGGGAGATTAAATTATTTATAACTGAGAGAAACAAAATCACTTAAAATACTGAATAACATGTTAGTTCTTTGCATCGCTTTCTGAACCTCATCCTGACCAAATCAATACCAGATTGCTTGCTAACAGCAAGGATGCATTCCTTTGGATAAAACAATGCGTCAATCTACAGGACACTTCTAGGAAGTGAAGCATGGCATTTAAGAGTGCACTGTTAGAACATACATATAAACCTCTCCAGCACTAAAGCTCTGCGTATGAAAATATAGAGTGGACAAGAGAGGAGACGTGTGGAAGCAAAGGATTGTACGTGTTGGAAAAGTTCCTTTCTTGTCATTTTACTTTCAGCATGGGAGTGTGTGTGTGGGGTGGGAGGCGGCTTCTGTTTGTGCATTGTTAAGTTGTTCTTAAGAGGTACTCTGCAGGGACTTCCCTGGTGGCACAGTGGTTAAGAATCCACCTGCCAATGCAGGGGACATGGGTTCGAGCCCTGGTCCGGGAAGATCCCACATGCCGTGGAGCAGCTAAGCCTGTGCGCCACAACTACTGAGCCCACATACTACAACTACTGAAGCTCATGCTAGAGCCCGTGCTCCGTAGCGAGAGAAGCCACCGCAATGAGAAGCCCGCGCACCACAATGAAGAGTAGCCCTCGCTCACCGCAACTAGAGAAAGCCCACGCGCAGCAATGAAGACCCACCGCAGCCAAAAATAAATAAATAAATAAAAAAGAGGTAGTCCACAATGAAAATTAACCCCCATATATTTTTCTATTAGAGATGGCTTTTAGCTCTGCAAATTCTCTTTAAAGTTCGTTGATAAAAGCTATGGCCCGTTCAGTTATCTTAGCATCGAGCATTATAACCAGATCAGTGACTTATTTTATCTGCAACACTGAGGCGGGGTTGGAAATGGGGAGGCGTGGTGGCAGGGGTCATCTCTATTTGGAAGGAGAGGCAGAGGCTCTGGAGAGCAGGCTCTGGTTTGCCGGAGAGCTCTGACAAAGTTCTAGGTGCCAAGATGCAAGGACAAGGGGGAAGCAAAAAGGCTTGGGAATGAAGGTAGGAAAGTGACAAAAAGAAAAATTGTATAACAATCATGCCTTGCTAATTTTACCTAGTGAACTCACAATATGTCCAGGTTAGTACGAAGGCGACAAAACTCCCTATCAACTCATCCCAGTTTTCCCCGTCGAGTTTGGTCCCCACCTGGAAAAAGAGAGAAAGAGGTTAATTAAAAAGAGCTGTAAAAGTAAAACTCTATATATTACGACGCACACACATCACACACATGAGTGTTTAAGCACATCTCTCTCCCCATCCTTAATTACCAGTATATTAAAAACATTAGGATACATATCCCCAAATACTAATCTTTTGTAATTATCATGCGATACATTAAGAAGTGCACAGAAGGCCTTCCCTGGTGGCACAGTGGTTGAGAGTCTGCTTGCCAATGCAGGGGACAAGGGTTCGAGCCCTGGTCTGGGAAGATCCCACATGCTGCGCAGCAACTAGGCCCGTGAGCCACAACTACTGAGCCTGCGCGTCTGGAGCCTGTGCTCCGCAACAAGAGAGGCCGCGATACTGAGAAGGCCCGCGCACCACGATGAAGGGTGGCCCCCGCTCGCCGCAACTAGAGAAAGCCCTCGCACAAAAACGAAGACCCAACACAGCCAAAAATAAATAAATAAATAAATAAATTTTAAAAAAAAAGGGTTTTGAGAAATACTAGTGCCTCTGGAAATTAATAGGTGTTTAAACACAAAAAACAAAAAACCTGTGATTAAAATTTGAAAAAAAAAAAAGAAATGCACAGAAGAAATTGATGGTTCAGAACAAATGGGGATAATACTTATAAAATTGTTGTTAAAATTGAATGAAATATGCAACAGAGTGCCTGATGTGTGTGTGTAATTTATATAGCTAGTTATGCTAATCTTTGTTCCAATTTTAAAATTGGTCTTTAAAAGTGTAATTTAATTTTTAGTAAGTTTCAAAAGATTATGTATGAATATTGCATTTGAATCCATCTTGAAATGTTTTAGGAGTACATTTCTTTTTTCTTGATTTGCTTTTAATTTTAATACAATGCACAATGAAGAATGAATTTTCATTTTTTTCTTTTTTTTTTTTATCGGGGTATAGTTGTTTTACAATGTTGTATTAGTTTCTACTGTACAGTGAAGTAGAGTTCCCTATGCTATACAGCAGGATCTTATTAGTTATCTATTACAAGTACACTCTTGATGAATGTGGTCATGTCTTAATAACACATTTATCTTGGGAAACAGGCACTGAACAGCTTTCTCTAAAGTGTAGGGAGAATATCAAACATGTGTCCTCCATCAGGTGTTACAAATGCTGTCTAAGGTCTTGGTCTTGATGGCTACCTGCAAGCCCTTGCCATAAGGCAAGTAAAAATAGAATTTTAACAATTCACATAAAACATTTAGTTGGAAATCCTGGGCGTACAGTGAGTCACATTTGAATATGAATTGTAATTTATCTACACTACAATTAGACTGTCTAAATTACCTTCTTACTTACAAAGACAGATGCAGGAAAGACTTCTGTAGCTTACTCAGTTCAACAATTTTATCTTATTTCTGCTTCTTTTCCTGAGATAAAAATCAAATATGTAGTAGAGTGTGCACATCAAGGCAGGTCTCACTCAGTTACTTTGAAAAGTCTATGAGCTCACTCAAAAAATATAATTTTCTGTATTTTTGGCTAAAGTGTATACTCAGACCACCTTACTAAATTCCAGGCTGCACTCTTCCAAGCGATGCTGGGCTGTCCATACTGCTGACCCCCTCTTGCTCTGCAAAAACAAACCAACCAACATGGAAGATGGTGTGTCAGTTAGAGCTGGGTTTTGAAGCTCAATTCAGAATCAGTTGAAAAATATCAGCAGGGATGTGTTTTGATCTTTCCATTGAAGATTAAATTAATTCTTTCCTTTATCCCATGGTATCATGAGTGAAAGCAGTGATGGTAATAAAAGGTACTATTATGTCCTTACTGTGTTCCAAGCAAAATATTCAGCAATTTACACACACATTCAATTCTCACAAAAACCTCCATGAAGAAAGTTTGATAATCTTGAAGTGACTTATCCAAGCTACTCCACTATAAAGTTAAACTGTAATACCAAGCTTCTGACTCTTATGCTAAGACTCATAACCACTATACTACAATATGGTAGTTCTTAAATGCTCAGTCCCACGGTATTAATTCTTTTACCATTTATTCAAGTATTATCTACCAGTTGCAATCAATTGACAAGCATTTCTTCTAGAATTACATTACCTAGCCTGGAAAGCATTTTTCACTGTCTGGAAGGAAGGTTTTGAGACTTCAAAGATTTGGAAATAAGAGGAAGAAGTAATGAATTAGTCATGATCTTATAAAACGTTTAATCTGAGGCTTTCCTGACAGGATCTTACATGATTTATAATTTATAGTTTTTCTCTCTGTTTCAGGTAGAAGAAAATAAAGAGGAAATGGTTCTGAAACTGCTTTATAAGTGTTCAGATAAAAACCAAAAAATAAATAATTGCTAACTAACCAATTTATAAAAGAGGAAAAAGGTAAAGATTAGAGATTTTTCTCAACCAAGCATACTAGGCCATATACTACTTGAAGTGTTCAATGTCAAGGATGATATATTAACCACTTTTATTGAGACTAACCTTGAAAAAAATCATCTAGACACATTTAACCACCTTCTTGCCCATTTCAAACATATAAGGCTTGCTTTTCTATCTTCTTCCAGGCAATGGACAATTGATTATTAGGTGGACCACCTACACTTTGGA